>NW_009736931.1:0-120165 GCF_000703405.1 Apaloderma vittatum | reverse complement strand
AGCATCCGTGAGACAACAGGTGGCTTCCGCAGGAGCTGGTGCCGTTCTCACACTTTGGATGGGCAACAGCTCCAGCACCGCGGCATCACCCCACCCCGGAGAGCTGGACCTGAGAGTGAAGGTGAAGGCTGCAAGGAAAGGTCATGGTCTTCTGAATTTCAGTGGGGAAACTGAAGAACGGGGCCTTGCTTTGTCGCCCAGCAACTTGTGGGAGACATGTCACAACTCATGCCTACTCTTGTTCTGTCCCAGTTTAACACTTTCTCCCCAGTAATTTCTGCATTCAATTTGTTAAGGCTTTTCTATAAGGCATGAACTCTAAGTAAGATTTTTTTTCCCCCTGAAGTGTTGAAAATAGAGCTAGAAAAGCACTTCTATTCATGTTAGGTTTGTGAAATCCTTTCTACCAAAACTGCTCAATTTCTTGCTTTAAACTACTTCGTAATTTCCCATTTAAAGTTGCATAACTTTGCAATTATAGCAGCTGCTGTGCACAGCCGAGCTATTTTAATAATCAATTTATGTTCTGCTACACAGAAATGAAAGGCAGAGGACTTGAACAGATGGTTTGGATAGTGGCTTATATGGTTCTTGATTTTTGTCCCCTGCATTTAGCAGAACCAAAGGCTGCATGTACCCTGAGTACAAAAACACTTGTCTGCACGCCAGTTTAGGATCTCACACAGCCAATTCCACACACCATTAAAAAAGAAAAAAACTCAAACAGAATTCCCACATCACTCAGCCCCATTTCCTTACACTTAATTTCTTCAAGTATATAGGAAAATTGTAGCCAGGGGCAAGGGAGAGTAAGCAGTCTAGCTCCCACAGGCAGCCTTGATGGGGAACGTGTGTCTCTCACAGGGCTGGGAGAAGAGGGGACAGTCTCCCCAGACCCCAAAATAAATCTGTACCTGGCAGCACAGATTTCAGGGACACCTTGCCATCATGTCTTCCACCTCTCAGTTCTTGTCCAGAGGGGCCTCTTCACATTTAGACACCTTGCAAAGGTTTGAGGGTATCAAGACCAAAAACCCCCCAAAGACCAGAGCAGTTAATTATAGCATCTAGCACTCCTACTATGTCCAGCTTTCAGGCTATCTATCAGCACAGTGTTGGCAGTGGAAATTAATTCTTTAAATTGTGAATTCAGTGTATTCATCTGCTGTTCAAAGAGAGGTACTCACCATTCTATCTTCTGTTCTACCTTCTATTCACTATTCTACCTTCTCCATCCAGGACAAAAAGTGCCCACAAACTGCTGACATGCCACAGGGTGTAGGGTTAGGCTACATCGGTGTGTTATGTGAAACAGCAAAATGCCCAGTTCTCCAGGACAGATGTCAGCTGGGGACTGAAATCAGCTGGAGGGCGGCCAGATGGGCCAGCTGGGGGGAAATGTGTGAAGTTATAAAAAGGCTAAAGGAAGAGCAGCCATCTTAGGGCCTGATGGCCTGTGAGCTTGCAGATCCTTGGTACAGGCTCCCTCAGAGGATCTTCACTCTTTAATTCAAGAGTAACAGTGTTTTCATAAACTACAGAATGACTGGCAAGCTTGCAGCTGTTGTCTGCTTCTGAGGAGCCCAACCAGAAATCAGAAAGGCTTAAGGTTTGAAGGTGAACTGAGACAAAGTGCACCTGAGGAGCAAAAGGGCTTGTTTTGGTGTGGGGCGTGACCCATTCCAGTTTTTGGGAGGGAATGGCACCTCTGTCTGTCCCTCATATATGCTGAAGAGACTTTGCACTGAAGAGACCTGTGCACAGAGAAGACCAGAGCTAGGGATGCTGCAGGGCTGGAGCCGAGGGATGGCTGCCTTTCAGAAACAAAGCTCAGGTGTGTGAAGCACGCTGCCAAACCTCTTGATACAAGTGAGCTGCTGAAACATCCACCCTAAAACCCTAACCAAAGCAAAACAAAATCCAGCCTGGCTATTAATTAATAATGACCACATGAACAATTAATACATAATTCTCATGGGGTTCTGTTCCAAACATTCTTCTGCGAGAATGAAGCCAACAGAGCAAACCACACTGCAAGGACTGCTCCTTCTGTGGCACATCTGGTTGTTTTTCACTGCAACAGTTCCCAAAAGCCCAAGTCATGATCTGCATTAGTTTGTACAAGGATAAACTTTCTCTTCGGAAAATGCAAAGGGTTGTGTTGACTCTGCTACCACAGTTTGAGGCCACAGGGCCACTGGAGCCAGGCTCAGAGGCACCTCCCGCACTTCTCACTGGCACGCTCAGGGCTCTGTCCTGTGATCAGCTTTACGCTGTAAAGCTGAAGCATGCTACAGATTTATTAATAATCAAAAGCTGCTAGGAAATTGTTCTAGGGTTTTTTCCTCAGGGATGTGGGAAGGTTGCAGACAAAAGTCTCTTCAGTCCCAGCCTCCTAGTCCTTTCCTGAGTCTCTTTCAGACTCCTGAGCAGAGAGATCCACGCTGGACTGCTGCGGCAGGCAAGGGCTGCTCTGTGGGGCTGCTGTGCATGCAGCTATGATTGTTAGAGAGGTTTTTAACACTGGTATTGCACTGCGGAGCAATATCAGATGGAGTTTGATTTGCTTTCCAGTGTGGTTTACAGACTCTGGAAGTACAGCACACGTGCTGTGTCTTAGTCTGATTTTGCAGAGGGGTGGTGCTGCATGGCAAGCAAAGAGCTGTGCCTCTCACCTGGGCAGCGCAGCCCTGGATCAGATCCATGCCACGGATAACACAGGGCCAGGATCTATCACCAGGGCAAGTGCTGCTTCTGTTTTACGCAATTTCCCTGTGAACAGATGGCTGTGTTGGCTGCAAACCATCCATTATATAAAAATCAAAAATTATGCTGCAATGAAATAAAGCTACTCATCTGTGGTGCTGAATGGATTTCAAACACTGACTGTATAAGAAAACCAAAGATCCTTTTATGTTAATAGTGTACGCTTTGCTCTCCAGCCATTGCAGAAGTGCAGTCCATCTGCAAGGGAAGTACATATGCCAATGTGATGGCATAAACAAGCCCATGTCTTCAGCGTTTTTACTAAAGACAATATGATATTCCCGGTGCTTCCTAGTAAGCTAGCATGTGCAAGTGCCAGCATATATATGTTCAACAGCAAACTACTGCTTCTAAGTGCTTACTCCTGTATACTGAAACGACATGACTTTACCAGTCATGGTAAAAATTACTTATGCATTTAAGGCTTGTTGACAAATACCTTATATAAAGTATCCACTGGAAAATGAAGTACAGATTTGTGGCTAAACTGTCCCAATTTATTCATTATTGAATAACTTGAGCTGGATTCATTAATGCTCCTGTCACATCTCGTGTGACGCTTCACATAATCTGTATTCCAAGAGCTTATTTTTAATCCTTTTCTGACGTACAGTGTAATGCAGAATCAAATCACATGCAGCACTTCAATTGTGCTTTAATCACTGAGGAACGCAGAGAGGAAACATGCACATGCTGAGTGTAAGGAATGCACCAAGTGCAAGTAGGAACACTACTCTCTCCATGAATGAGTTAAAAAGGTCATTTTCAGGTATCTTTTCACAGAGAATGAGATGTGGTTTGTATTAGGTTCTTCATTGTGTTCTGTTTTTTAAAGGAACCATAGCACTGAACTGTATGCCCAACTGATGCTGTCTTTGAGCACAAATGTAACTTATTGCACAAATGACAAACTCATCTTGCTCGGAGGTGAGATTCGTTATTAAACACTGATGTCTGAGTAAGGACTAAATAAACTTGTGCAAGAATTTATTCTTGTTCTTTGACTCAAAGTACAATCTCCTTCTGAGTAACAGGCTTCTGCTGTTTAGTCATGTTTAGTCACTGGGACTGTCTTAAACAGTACTGGATTTTTATTTCACCTGAATGTAAAGCAGCAGCTCTTAGAAACGTCTATCTCCAGAAGATTTATATGCAGACATCTTGGAACAATATTTATAACACTTAGAGGTTTTTTAATTAGTAACATTCAAATTCTGTTTGACATTAAAAATGAATGGTTTCTAGTAGAAATCACATGTGGCCATGAAGTATCACCACTAGAAAGACTGTAGAAACTTTTGCTCTTAATAATTGTTTTCTGTACAAAACAGTACTTAGTAGATGGGCTGTGTACAGCCATGAAAAACACAAAAGGTTGACTATAACTTCTTCTGCTATGTGCTCTCAGGAGTGATTCTGGTTAGAGGGTTATTTACCTTGACAGATATGCCTTAGTGCCCATATGTACATGATTACAAATGCAAATAACACTTTGAAAGTAAAGTGTTCACTTCTATGTGTAGTTCTTATGGTTGAAAGAAAAATGTTCACTTCTGTGTGCAGTTCTTATAGATGCAAATTCAAAATACATGCCATTATGATACAAATGATCTTTCAGTCTAGAAATTTTGGCATTTCAATGTTAATGGAGTTCTTATTGGAACACATATTTTTCAAACATATCAATAAACAGCAACTAGAGCTGTATGTTGCCTACTTCTGAAAATTCTACTTTATGCTCAGAGAAGAACTTTGCAAATGAGCATTTTACATTAAAAACTTCTAGTTAGGCTTCTGAAGAATTTGCATAAGATCATCTAAAACTACTGGTGAGGACTAATATAAAGAGAATGCTACCTTCTGCAGAAAAGCTGTGTTTAGAAGGAACTTGTGATTCTCATAAAACTTTTAATAAGAAGAAGTGAATCAAATTGGTTAATTACCATTTTATGGCTGGCAAAAGGGCAGATTACATGCCATCCATTTCTAAACTTCTAAATGTCTCCAGTGCTTTTAATTAAGGCTGCCATCTAGAAACTACTAACGCAATTTTATGCAATTAGTTATTTATAGGTTACCATAATACACCACTCAAAATACGATTCAAGTGATTTGCAGTCTGTTGCTTTGTGATCTTTGTCATCTTTACTTCATTACTGTCTCAGTACCAGCGGCAAAATATTCAGCTGGAACGCGACTTCAGTACTCGCACTCGAGTGTTGTTCTCTTTAGATATGTAACAGTAGAGTTGGAGCAAATAGCATTTTAAACTACTAACTATGAATGGAAATGTCCTGCTTCCAGCCTGAAACATGAAGACTGGGGTCATATCACTAACAAGGGTTAGCAGAAAAGTAACTTATGCATTCAGGTGAAGGTTGGATGAAGTTTAGGAAAACTTGCTGTCTAGAAAGTTTGCCTTAATGTTCTACCAGATTCCCAGGCTTCTGCAATCGTAGGCAGCTAAGACTACTGAAGAGAAAAGGAATAAATTTTGCTGAATCAAAAATGGCATGAGATTAATTTCTTGATGGGTCTGTGATGCATACATGACAATGATTTGAGACTGTAAATCATCTTGGCTTGCCTACTTCTCACTTTATATACTGTTAATGAAACATCTTAGCCCAGTCTGTCTTCCTTTCTGAATTGTATAGAAAGGTTGAAAAGGTCTTAGGAATTTATAGAATAGCAAATATTGCTGAATAATTAGTATTGATCATTACCTGAAACATGAGGGTCTTGTTTCCACAAAAGGCTCTATGAATTCTACTGAAGGTAACAGGAATCTGCATAGGATTAGAACTTACTCCAACCTTCTACATTTCCCTGGGGCTTACTTTGAGGTCATTGCATCTGTAGTGAGGTCACTGCACTGCAAGTACTCTGTACTCAGTGTGCAGGTTTGCATTTTCTGACTGTACACACAGCTTGCACAGACAGCGTGTGCGTCTATCCTCTTGTTCCAGAGTCTGCTCTGGACCCAGGTCGTAAAAAAGCAGATACTGCAGGACCTCAGATGCTTAAATCTCTGGATTTAGTGCTTGAGGTTCCAAATGTTGTAAATCACTCCTTATACTTAGGGTTCAGTCATTGGAGGGAATTACTGTTTTCACAAAAGTTAGTTTGAGTTTCCATCACAGCTGTCCTGTGTGAATGCTCTGAGCCGGTCACAAACACAAGGTAATTGAAATCAGATATTAATCTAAGACACTTTTCTCAGAATACTGACTGGCAGTCACTGTAGCTCAGCAAAAATGTGGTAACTTGATTGTCTCAGCCTCTCACTGCCTCTGTCAATTAAGCCTGGAAAGTCAAATCTATTTACATGTCTAAAGCCCACTGATTTCAGAAGGACAGGGTAAGTAACTGTTTAGCGCCTTTGATCCAGGCACTGCCTTTGCTAAGTAGAGAAACTCCCAGGTATTTCTGTTAATTTTAGTGCTTCTTACTGCTCCAATACTCAACAACTAATCTAGTTAAAATCAGGACGCTATCCCTTAATGCCTTATTATAAATACTAATCCAGACTGTTTAAAAGATAGTGTTGGTGACTAGGTGTGCCATAAATAGTTTTTATCAAAAAATCCACAAACATAGCAAACAAATTTCCCCACCCCAAAATTAAAATCTGTTACTTTGTAAAGTTCAAGTGATTGGAATGCAGTCAATGATTAATATCTTGTGTAGTTACTTCTTCATTTTCAATATCTCCTTGTGTAATAAATGTGTTCAGTTTGTCACAGATCTTATTTTATGACCCCACCTTGTATCATTTCACATTCTGCTTAAGTACTTGGTCATTTATTACATGACTCATTAGTCTGAGATCTCTACAGAATTAAAGAAAGTTGCAGTAAAAATAATATATTGAAGATCAAATTTCAACTACATCACCCATGCATGCTTAAAAGCATCTTTCAAAGTCAGCTCAACATACAATAATGCAAGATTAATGTTCACTAAGCCCCATCTCTAGCCCTTCACAGAGATGTGGGAACAGACTGCACAAAGCTGCATATGTTTGTCACCTGCAAAATAAAAGTTGTAGAAAGCAGAGAAAATCATAATTGATTAGTGAGACTTCATGATGTTTTCCTGCCTGGCATTAATTTCCTGGTCACTTAGGCAAAGGCAGTCTTGCCAAATAATGATAATGAGAAATAAAAGTTGATGAAAGACCAAAAGAAATAATAATCTAAGGCTCTCTGAAAACCTGCCTGGAAGTCCACTGAAGTAGAAAAATCGTTATGAGTTCAGAAAAGGTGAAACAGCATTTGAAGCAACTTACATTCAGAGAAGTAAATAAGAAATAGTATTTGAATTTGCATGTATTAACATACTTCTGAGGATGTTACTAAACAGGATTTTCACAAGCGTTCCACAGTAGATATTTCTTGTCGTTTTTGCAAATGGATAAACTGAGTCATATAGAGTCATAAACCCTTATTCAGAGTCAGTAGCAAAAATGAGAATAGAACTTTTGACTTGTAACTAACCAAGGTCGAATGGCCACTCAACAGAGTTCTTCCGCAGTTATTGCTCTTTTACAAGTGATAAATTTAGTTTTCATTTAGAACAGGAAAAAAAGAAGCAGTCAGAATGAGAATGAGAAGGAAGATGCAAAAAAAAAGTTAAAATTTTTATATATCAGTTTATAAAAATAAATGCTAATCTTGTCTGCTCATTGAGTAATATAAGTGATTATATTTAATAATATATTTGCAATTACTGTCCTCTGCATTATCAGGTACTTGTTTTTGCACTGTAAAAATCTCAAGAGATAAGAAATTAGAAGCAATTAATTTATTCTTGTGGTCAAATACTACATAACACTGGTGGACTCACCATGATTTTTGTCAGTGCCTCCTGCCTCCTAGAAAAAATATTTTTGTGTATTCTGTTTGAATATTATTTCAGTAGAAATGTGACATTTTCTGACCTGACAATTATTCCAAGAACAAGCAAAATAAGTGATCCAAAAGAATTTCTAAAACTGTATTTAAGCATGTGAGATTTGTAGGTTTCTTAATAAATAATAGATTTACAGCTACAGGGCAAGTACTTCCTACTACTTTCCAAGGTTAATCAACCGCTTGCAGTTTAGGTGAGAACAAGGACCTGTATTTCTAAGGCCATTATGATAATACACAGCTAATTCTTCATACTGTGCTGACGACTGCAGCCTGATCCCACATTTTGCTAGGGCCTGTACAAAAAGGGCATGTGGCAGTCCATAGTTCCTTGAGATTCAAATCCCAAGTGATGTAATTCAAAGTAGATGCAGAAATCAAAAGCAGCTGGGAGCCATTGCCTAAATTTGCCAATATATAAACAACTGTGTGATAACAATTTTTTTTTAATATTTGCTAGCTGGGCCAGAACTCATAGATTGTATTTTCACTCCACTTAATTTCTTTATGACTAGAACCTTCTGTTGAGGAAGCCAGCTACACATGGGTATTTTTAAAGTAAATAGCATATTACAAATTTTCACCAACATAGTTGCCTAACAAGAAAATAAGATGGAACAACTAATTGTACTGTAATTAGATATAATCAATTGTAATCAGCAATAAAACATTGATCACTTACCCGTTAAAGGATCTGCTATTTTTAGAATTGATTCATTACATTAATTAGTTGCCTGAAGATTAACATTTATTTGTACTTATCTCACACTTACCTTCTCTCATTAAAGGCATGTTAAAGTCACTCCATAATTACAATGTGTCTCTTGCTAAGCCTTAAAACAGGATTATTTGCTTGTCTTGGGGACGTTTCTGCCTGAATATACACTCTAATTTCCTACTGATATACAGCTTTCCTTTATTAGCTCACAGAAAACAATCAAAACCCTTCCCAGAGCCAGTCCTTAGGGGGGAGCGGTGTGTGTGCTCCAGGGGCAGCATGCTAAAAACCCACTCAGGGCTCTGCCACAGGAGCTGCTGAGTGCCTTTCGTGCCAGGAATTTCACTGGGAGTTGAAAGTGATCAGCTGCTTTAGAGCACCAAATCCTGAGACTTTATCACAGTTCTAGCACACGCTACAAGGGGATTAACCGTGGCACTGGAGGGGATTCAAGGCTTCACGCGCATTTTGCCTGTGTCAGTATGGAATGGACTGGGAGAGAAAGGCTGCAGCAAAATGCTTATTTCACATGCTAGGTGAATGCTATATTTGCACTCATAGGTGAGATGCTTGTATTTTACAAATTACATTTAATAAGGAAGGACAAACTAGAGCTCCAAATAATCTTGATTTTGCTGGCTGTCTGATTTGAACAGCTCTGCCTTAATGTGTAAGAGTAAGCTTCACTAACATCACCTGAATGCATAAAACCTAAAAAAATCTACTTTTCAACCATGTTATTTGCTTAATAGTTAAATATAATTAAATGCTGCCACCTTGCAATTCAAAGGTACTAAAAAAGAGGAGAGTTGCCACACAAGGTGAGTTTTTCAGAGGATGCTAGCTGAAGCCTACTGCTCATGCTACTCCCTCATAAAGGACTGGTTGTATTAAAAACATAAGTGAACTTTATGAAATGATTTGACTTGCTTATAGTTTGTTAAATCATCACCTCAGACCCATTACTGCATCTGAGTTTCTGCATAACGCAAGGAAATGACGGATAGCCAACGCCAAGTACCTCTTGGACTGTTGAGAGAGGCCTCAGCTGCCTTCCCGCCGTCTCCACAGTGACTCTGGTCAAATGGAAGGCACTGATCCCCTGTTCCTGCTACCACGTCCGCGTTTTTGGCTAGATCCTTTGTTTCAACGAGAGATTTTGCTTTGTAGACTTTTCTGGTGTTGGTATCTGACAAGTAAAGGGATTCTGACACGGGATCAACAGCCAAGTAATATTTATGTGCAGGGCTTGTACTAAAACAGAAAAGAAAAGCAACAAAGTTAAATTGTTTTTCTATTTAATCTGTTTGTAGCAGCATAACAACTGTATTCTACCTATGCGAAGACATCTTTTCAATGATTTGGAGATGACAGAGACGTAAGTGAGACCAGCTTTAATGTAGCTCATGCAAACACCACTGCTGAGAAGGAAAGAACCAGTATCAGCTGCAGAACTTATGTGAAGAGTGGCAGCTGTGAGGTTAGCCTGTCCATCAGTATTAAACCATGCAGTATGAAGTTAACTGGAGTGATTCCAGCTTACTTATAATTATTACTATCAAAAGCACGGTCATTTTTTTATACCTGATAAGTACTAGTACACCTGGCACTGAAAATAAATCTACAACTTGCAGCAAAGTGAATCACAGGCTGTTCTGCACGGGCACAAATACCCGCTTCAAGTTATTTTTATCTGCATCTAAACCTTAGGAAATATGAAGGTGTGAAGTATGGTGCCTTAATTCATGCCGACTCTATTGTCAGGAGCAAGGCAGAAGGCCAAGTACTGTCAGTGCAACTAGGCATGAAATAATGTGCCATAATTCATGCACTAAAGTACCTTATTGAGATTATAAAATGTTATTTAAAAATATTTACATATGCTAATTAAATGGTGAGGATCGTAAATTCTACCTGGAGAACTGGGCTGCATCTTATTAACCAGTATGACTTTTTGGTTTTTTTTTCAGTGCAAAGTTAATTTCCATCTTGAGGAAATTGCCTAAGCGTATGCCACACCCCACCAGCATCCTGAGCCTGATGAGACTGCAGTATGATCCTGACTGTAAAATAAAAATCCAGATAGATGTAAATCCCTTAAATCCTCGATGCCTGGCAGAGCATTTAGGTGCTTAGACAGTATTTTTGTCACTGCCCTGTTTCTCCGAGAGCAGAAGGAGGTTTCTGACAGGCACTTGGGCCAGACATGGACCTCCCCATATCCCTGTGACTCTAGATGGGAATTTCCCATCTGCTCTGCAGATTAAAAAGATTGTCAAATTCTTATTTTTAGTGTTAAAGAAAGATTTTATTATCATTGGCACAATCAACCAGGCTGGGCTTTCCGGCCACAACAAACTAGGAAAGAAAGTATCTAGATAAAACAGAACTGGAGAACTGGCAGAGGCTCCAGGATAGATATGTGTGATGTCTGAGATGATATCGACTTATTTGACTGACTCACTTTCATGTTGATGGAGCCTCTTCAGATATGAATTTTTTTGTTTGGCTGAGGTAGACAGTAAGCTTTATTATTCATCTATTAGACAGTTCTATCTTACTGAGCAATGTTGCAAAATGATGTAAAAATTACTTACCAATATCTTTTATTTTAGCAGTCTACTGAGCAGTCTATATATTGCTAAGAAACTTCTAACAGATGCTCAGCTGAAATCTTATTTCCATTTATACGTGACAAGGCTAGTGCTGTACCATGATAAATGTGATAGAGCTTTAGCCTATTTCTCTCAGTTCTCATTCTCTATCCAAAAAATGACAGCAATTACTTAGCATCTCTGACGATTGGGCCACAAGCTAGACCAGCTTAAAGCTGACCTTAATCACAAATGGCTCTAAAAGAAAGAAGTGGGAAATATAAGGAACGAGATTTTCCGAAGGAGAACCCAGTCCACGGAAATGTAGAGAATGAGAGTTGTATGGTGGAAGTTGAGTAATAGGATGAGCTAAAAGCCATTAGTGCCAAATTGTCACCAGGTTTATAAAATTTTGTTTGTTGCAAGCTTTAAAAATCAGTTGTGCTCTCTGGAGTGAGCTCAGAAGATACTAGCCAGCCAAAAAAATGACTTTAATAGAATACTTCTGTGGAAAAGGATGCAAGAAGAATTCTAAATGTTAAATAAACATATTGTTCATCATGCGGCAACTGCAGAGAACCAGAGATCATTATATACTCTCCTTGTAGACACATTTTCTGTCATCCTTGTCATTACATTTAATAGACCAGCTGTTAGAAAAATTCTTGATGTTGATGCTTAAAGCCTTGCACACTAAAATATTCAAATTTAAAAAGTATTAGTAAAAGATGGAACAAAATAAAATACTTGTTAACTTTGCAGAAGTTTGCAATCAAATCTAAATCTGAGTTTACTTAAATTAGTCCATTAATAGTTTTTAAACATTTTTTAAAAACTGGACTCGGATTTGTGATGAATCTTTCCAGAATGGGTTATTACTATCTTGCACTAAAATCTTCCCCTGTAACCTCAAAGCTTACTTTCCATTTTTACCAATTATTAAACAGCTTTTCTTATTTCTTATTAAAACCCTGAAGACAAGAAAAACAAATCGGATAAGTTGTTTTTAAGTGGTGAAAAATAAGATCAGTAGCCTTCTCTGTTTATTGGCGTCCAATGTCTATCCCTTTTTGTTCAGGATTTTCTTTGTCCCAGTGAAAAGAACCCTTTTCTTCCTCCTAGTTTAGAGACTGAAAGTTGATCTGCAGAATTGGATTCCTGCTTGGATTGTCATGTGCCTCTGACACTTTTTAGTTGTTGCTTCCACATGTTTCTTTGAGCATCCTAGAAATTTCCACCATGACTATGGCCTTTACAGCCTCAAGAGAAGGGCACTGCTGAGTACTCCTCCATAACTTCATAAACCATATTAACTTCAAGCGATGTCGTCCAGTTTTCCGCAGATTTCACTTGGATGGAGGCAATTATTATTGGAATTAATAAGATTAGAGTACTCGAGTATTGCTACAAGTTAAGATTTAAGCTTATCTCATGAAACTAGTACCAGTGAGCAGGTATTAAAAAAAATTCTACTTTACAAAAGAAAACCTTGCACTTTAAACCCGATTTACGTTCTGAATGCACTACAGAGTAAATAAGTTCAATTTCCTTATTTTTCTTTAGTTTACAAAGATATTGGTCAGTTAAAAGCAAATGGAAAAAACTTTTCAGTTAAAAAAATAGAACCTTGCACTTACCAATGAGAAATTATTCTTTATTTTCAAATTTTCGTTGTAAAATACAAGATGTGAAATCACCCATAAGTAGGCTAGCAAACATTCTATTGCATTCTGTGGCATTCTTGTGGCTAAAGTGAGTCATTCCAACCGATACTCTCATCCTACAAACACATCTTCAGCCTACACTTCACTTCCTAATATGCCATGAAGTTATCAGCTCAGGTTGTACTAGTTTCTCTCATTTAAGTACTGCAATGCTAACAAGTTTGTTTCTAAGGCTACAGGCTGCCTAGCTCTCTCTTTCAAGCATGCAACATCATTTCTGCAGCTGGATTGTTATAACCAACTCCCTCACCGTCTGTCACAGAAGCCTAACGTGCAACCTTCACTCATTTAAAGAAATCCCTGCACTGTGATGCCAAAATGATATCTAGAAAGGGGCAAAACCACTTGCTTTTGCTTTAGCTGGAAAAGCAAGGACTGAACTGTTACACAGCATCTTCAGTAACTATGGCAGATTTTAAAGCCTGCAATGTGGTAGAACCACTAAAGTTCAGTCCTCTTGTGTGATTCTGAAGCTTTATCATTTGTTGCTATAAGTCCTGTTTTCTTGGCTGGCTCTATGATCATTCAGTGAGTAGGACAGCTGGGAAATACATTCACAGCTTTCAGGTTTAAACATTTCAATTTCTGACTGGTGATTAACAACCTGATTTTTAGATGGAGACTTCATTCCTTCAAAGATAAGAAATTACACCTACTTTATTGTAAACAAAGCTGAATTTGATTAACACTTGTATTTATTAAATTCAGAGTGTTTCTGTGCATCCAGACTTTTGTAAGACTGTTTCCTTGGACATGGTTTACATGCTACTGTTGCTGTGTTTTACTTACCTGTGCCTTGTGTCTCTATTCCTGGCAAGACAGATCAGTTCAGTTTTAAAAAAGCAAAAGAAAAATACAAGAAATGTTAGTTCTCAACAAAACTATATTATTTGCCTGACTGCTCACAGAGCTATATCCCAATAACCAACCATTGCTTATCCTGTTACTCAGTATTATTTCTTTCTCTCAAACTGCTTCCTTTCCAACACCTGCCCACTGTCAAGTTAACTCTGAACGATCAGCACACAACATCATCAGCAGCAATGTTAGCTAGCTGGAGATTCATTGGTGTTATGTAAGCGAAATATAGTGTTTCAGTGCCTGAAAATTTTCCTGTCTTCCCCTTCGGCCCTGAAAGGGAATGAGAAGCTGGAGTCATAATTACAGGGCAGTCATTAATGTTAGCCCAGCCTGAGACATATTAGACTGCAGTACCAGGCTTGCTCTTGTCTGCTTAAATTTGGTTACATCCTCAGCTACAGATGAGGAACAATTTAACTGTATTAATTTTAAACACAGTTAGTCTATCTATAGCCACAACACTGTGACTTGACATGGTACTCTGCATATTTGCTACAGAACGATGGGGTTTTCTTTGAAAATATACTTCATGGATTTTTTTAACTTTTTGAGAAAATGTATGAAATATCTTGCAGGAAGAAAAATTAGCTCTATGAATTCTGCACTTTGTAGACATTCAATATGTAAAACTTGTTCTAAAGACCGCTTAGGATGCCCTTTTTAATGATGACTTTAAAGTAAGCCTACCTTTTGTGATGACTTTGTTGGGCAATTGATGAGACATACGTTCACAAGGCAACTAAATGTGGCTGCTGGTTTAAGTCGCAAGAGAAAAAAGGCTCACCATAGTTTTCCTAGACACATCACAGCCAAGATAATGAACACTGGTCAGAGAAAGCCAATTATTTTTTTACCTTAATTCTAATATGCCAATTGAGTTTCCAGAGGGAAAGATCCGCCTGACAAAATTGAAGTCGCCGATATACACGCTACCATCGGGCCCAGAAGCAAGAGCAACGGGAGCAAAGAGTTTGCTGTTGAGCGCGAGACCATTGCAGTTTGAGCAAGAGACACTTCTCTGGTGCCCGTTGCCCATTACAGTTGAGATGACTGGTGGCTGCTGGGAAATGAACATGTTTTCACCATTTCCTTTGTGTACAATTCCTAAAAAAAAGCAAACACAGAGCCTTTAAACTATTGTGCAGTTTTGGATTAGGCTAGCCTCTAGAAAACCAGACGACCAAACCACTTTCTAAAGACTGTCACAGAGTTCCACTAGTCTCTTTCAACGTTTTTCAGTCTCAAGCTCCGCCACCACCGTTTTGTCGATTAGTGGTTAGTGGCTATTTTAAAAGCCAACATCATGAGGAGAACTCATGGTTGGTTAATGCTCTAACAAATTGACTGTTAATTGCAGTGCTATCTGATTTCTTGGGGATTACTACTTTAATATTCATTTTATTCATAAATTTTTATTAGGTAGCAGAGGAATTTCTTAGGCAGTTTGAATATTTAATTAAAGGAGATTAATAGCAGGACTACTATGCATTTTTCACAAAAGAGCACTGAGTGGCAGCACAAAATCAATATTCAAATTTAAATGCAAGTCCTTCATGGTATATAAAAATAGTGTCAAGTGCAGCAAAGCACATGCTGAGACAAGTCCAAGTTTTCCCAGTATGGCAAATGAATTTGTATATTGTCTCTATCAACTTTTGCAAAACTATTTTTTTTGTGGCTTTCAGGTAAGTCTGAAGCTAAATTTCTCCTTGGAAATTACTAGGTGTTGCTGTAGCTATTCTGAGGGGAATTATGTTTAAAGAAATATTTCTGAACAATAAAGGAGAGAATACACATATTTGTTAGAACGTTGGCTTAAAAAAAGCCTCTTGGAAATATGCCAGTAAAATTAATGGCCATATCCTCTTTTACATACTGGATAAAAATACTACTAAATGAAGATGCTGCCCTTTGTCTGAAATTAACAATGTAAAAATAATCTTTCAACTGCCTCGTACAAATGCCAGTAAACAATTAGGGCTCTGGAGAATATATTTTGCTGTCAATAAATGTAAGCATGTGCTTAATTTCAGGCTTTTGAGCTGCTGCTTTAATTTTAGTTGTTGCTGTGTCGCACTGGGGCTGGAATTACCTTAAAGCATAAAGTCCCTGTAAAATTACGCCTCCCAGACAAATAAAAATGGAATCAATACACTTGCCCATCAGAACAGAAATCTAATTCAAAGAATACTCTGAAAAATCAGTTAGTAGCACACTCATTTGTATTCATGAGATGAGGTATCTTTAAAAAGACTCTATACATGAACTAGTACTTATGGTACATGTTCTTCATTATCAGAAGATCTTTTGAAGTGAGCAAAACCTTTGTGTTAGAACACATTACACTCTAATCATGTCACAAATTAGAAGAGATCAAACCTCTAAACTAGAGAAGGAATAGAAAGAAGGAACAGAAATAGAAGAGGAATAGAAATAGAAGAGGAGGAATGGAAAGAGTTTAGTATAGCTGAGAGCAGGATGCGATCCTTTGTTAATCTAATGGCCATACTGATGCAAAACCATATACAGGTAGCAAGTTGGAGCTCCCAGTGAAGACACGTTAGAACAGTATATATTATTTCACATCTACACTGCTGGAATCAGACATCATTTTCTTCTTTCTTTTTAAAAAGATACCTACATGTGGCAAGAGAACACAGTTTTGACTTGCTGTGGTTTCTGCATGTCAGTACTTGTACCTCCACATCATAGATATGCTATGAAGTGCAGTTCTGTAAAACTGCATCTATTTATTTTTTACTGTTGTATCTAGTTTATTTTGTGACATCTCTAAAATGAGAAGTCTTTATGGAGAGGGATGTATGCATAGACACCTGCATAGAAATGTTGTATACAGCAGCAGACCAGGTGGAAGCCAAGGCTTAGGGGCTGAAGTTAGATATATGCTTTTAGCCAACTAACCGAGCAAAGTGCTTCCAGTTTTAGTTTGAAAACAACATTGTAATTTGCAGTAGACAATTTTTAGAAAGACATTTATGCTACATTCCAATGCTATTTTTGTAGTTAATCCAATAACTGTTTCAAAAACAGATGCACGTTTCCTGCCTCTAAAAAGAGCAGCTCTTCATACATACAGAGGAAATGCTTTAATTAAAGTGAAAAATCTTAGTATACTCATACTCAAGAATGCTACTCATGCTTTTCATTTCACTCACAGTGGCACAGAGATAAGTCTGAAATGTATAATTCTAAGTTGGAATCATACCCTTGGCCTTATTTAAAGTACATTTTATATATCTGAAAAGGAAGAACAGTTCACTTTTTTAAGATAAGACTTGAAGCACGCTCGTTATTCTCATTTAGCATAGCTCATTATTTGCTTTTGTCGTTTTAATAAGAGACTACAGGCTGCTCTGCTAGGTGTGCACTAGCTATGCTATAGCAGTTGTTTTTCTGCTCCTAACTGCTTTTCCAGTTCCTATATCCAAGCTAGGTGTGCACGCTCAAAGCCTATTACAGTCATGAGGAACATCTGAGACATCACTGAGCTCCCGCTGGGCTTTGTGGTCCTCACTGGAGATGCTCTCACATGCAATCCGTGAACAAAAGAGACCACTGATTTCAAGTCAGCTGTGCTTATGCCCTCCCCTCCCCAGACAACGTCTCAGTAAAGGATAAAGGTTTTTTAATATTTTCCCCTGACTTCAGCCACAATCATGCCCAGCACTGTGGGAACACAAAATCATAGAATCGTTTAGATAGGAAAAGACCTTTAAAGTTGAGTCCAACAGTTAACCTAGTAATGCCAAGTCCCCCACTAGACCATGTCCCTAAGCACCACACCTACATGCCTTTTAAACATCTCCAGGGATGGTGTCTCAACCACTTCCCTGGGCAGTCTGCTCCAGTGCTTCACAGCCCTCAGGAAGAGGAGCAGGTATAAGAAGCTGCACATTCCCCTTCCCTGTTTTTGGCCCAGGGCAGCAGGCACAGCCGGGATGATGGCACGTGGCTGACAGGCCAGTGCTCTCTGGTGTTCTCAGCCCCTCAGCTGAGACAGGGCCAGGAAGCGATTTGTCACTGTATACCCCGTGCTCAGGAAAGCAATGATTTAGCCCCACTTGGATTATAATCGTATACTTTACAAAATCTCAGAACATGTTAGCGCCTATGGGGTGAATTATTGTAGTCGCCACCGCAGTTAGCAGATAGTCGTATAAACTGCAGTTACTGCCAGCAATTTAGTCTCCAAATTAAACCATGCAAGTGGTAAATTGGCACTAAGGAGTAGACTATGGGGCTCGCAGTTGGGGGCTGAGCTGACTGAGGTCAGATTTCTCTTTGTGTTAAATGTCAATAGCTGGCATTTAAAAGAGACAATCTATACAAACCAATAAGACAGGGTATGAAAGAACCGCTGTTTAAAATGTCAAACTATTTTAAATCGAAACAGAAATCCAGATAATTTACAAACTAAATCTGACCTTTTTTATTTGGAATATTTATACTGTAGCTGCGCATTTAACAACAGAACTTGTAAAAAACTGACAGCCATACATCTGTGCATGAATACTCATTAACAGAAGTTTGCAGATGGAAACAGATTTTAGTGGACACTCTCAGTTGGAGGAAATTCAGAGAACTTTACTGAATCCAATACTCTGCTGATTTATAAGTGCTGAAATCTGACCCCAAGTTTCCCTTCCCTTGTACAGTGAGATATCTGTTTATTGGCAAATCCGTATTTTTCTAGTTACTATAATTTATATACAAGTATTGTTTTAATAATTTAATCCCACTATTTCCTGGCTATAAATGTTAAGAGAGCAAAAGAAAAAAAGCTCAGGAATAAAATAGAAGCAATGAGAAAACAGACTCAAGTCTTTGTGCTTGAAGAATCCCTGTGCAGGGTTAATGTTACGACAACAAAAGCCTTTAATTTTTTTTTTTCTAATGCTTTTTGAATGGTGCTGGATTGCTTGTCTTGAAGAGTGACTTACTGTGCTTCTCCACAGAGTGGGCAGCCACAAAAGCTTCTCCGTACCGAACTGGCAGTGTGGTTTCGACAGCTCTACCTCTCCCTCAGCTGCTCTGCTTTCCTGCACAGTTTGTCTCTCTAGTGCTGTGATACTACTACCTGGTGTTAGTCACAGGATGAATTAGGGGTGTAGATACTTCTCTAAGAATATAATACACTATAAACTGACCTAAAATGTGGTATTTCTACACCAACAGTGTGAGAACAAACCTAAATTAGTATGCCCTTTTCCCATCCAAGTGACCACAAAGCATCAGCGATCACAAGAGTTAGTGATATTAATGTTTAATACCTGGGAGCCAGAACATTAAAAATATCCTTTCTGATGGCATTTACAGTTCAGTTCTCAATAGATGAGGGTGCACATTCAAAGAGGATTACACATCAGGAAGTGTAACACTTAACATCTGAGCAATTAATTCCTTTAAAATTTGTATTCTTCTTCTGCATGGATAGTTAATAAAGGAGGGACTTACCACTTTGTGGATTTAATACATGGTGTTTGTTTATAGACCAGCCTCCCAGATTTGAAGCATCCATTTCAAAACCTTGAAGGATTACAGTTCTCTTCTCCCACAGAATAAAATCAGGACATGTTTCATATTCATATCCCACTGACACTGCAAATAATTAAAAAGCTATCAGTCATTCCAGGTTTTGATAATCATCTGTCAAGAAATGATGCCACTAATTTTCCTCTGTCTGACTGCTGTTGTTGAATGGTATTTTTTTAAAAAAGTGTTTTAAGAGATTAGTATGTTATTACAGCTATAGTTACTACTGTGTCAAAGGAGAAAATTGTATATTTTATCAGTTATGGATTTCTCAAGACTATGAATTTCCTCCAGTGACTCTTAACTTGATTATTTATTACATTTCTGCTAATTACCTGAATAACAGCTTAAAGAGAAAAAAAAAATCCATGATAAACTGGTTTTTATTTGTTTGCTAACTGTGAAAAACTAGTTAGGCAGAAATAGAATGGCAAGCTGTAAATTTCTAGAATTAAAAATTTATCTTAACAGGCCTTGCATATCAATTGGTCAAAAAGACTTGCTGAAAATCTTGACTTTCCTTAACGTTGATGGGTCTTTGGGGAGCTCAAACTGACCAAAAAATCTTCCCTTCAGTGCTTCAGTTAAACAAAAAGCACTCTTAAAAATACCATTTTGGTATCTCTAATGTACTAACCCTTCTTTTTTTGTTTCCCCATTTAATATTCTAGCTAACCTTTTCAGATTTCAGTGCAACTCACTCATAAAGGAAAAGTGTTATTTCAACACCAAATCTCAAATTATGATCTAGGAAATATTGAGATAATTCAGTCAAAATAAAAATGTCTTTAAATTATTTTAGGATACAAATTAAAAAAAATAATTAAAGCCCACAGTTTTCTATCATTTTCCATGTTTTCTTATGACTTTTTCTATGTAGCAGCTTTTAGGTACATTCTACTTGATTCATAAATAGTGTTAATATCTTCTAAATTCCATTACTGGATGCAATCAAACTATTTTGACCATCCATAACAGTGAGCACTTGTTTTTGTAAGATAAATGTTCTACGGCAAATTGAAAGCTGTTCCTTACAGCAACTTCACTTAGAGCTGCTTCATCATTTTAGCAGAAAGAATCTGTTTTTGCAGAAACTCTGAATTGTAAAAATCACATCGTCTTAAGTGCTGTAAAAATATTGTCTGTTTCAAACATTATAGGTTTCAGCCCAGCAGCCACTTTGCCCAGTTTTTCTGTTAAAGGAGCTTTTAGGACTAACATCAGCAACAGGTAACTCCCTGGGCTGTGTGTCCAGCTGTGGGCATGGAGCTTCTTCCACAACAGCCCCATCCTGCACTGGGAGGAGCCATCAAGGTTCAGTAACTGACCACGCTACTTTCTAGGTGTCAATGCAGAGAAGATAAAGGGCACATTTTTCCTATGAAGCAACCTCATGCTTGCCACCTACACATTAGCATCTTCACTCCATCCATGCACTTAACACATTCAATCTCGGGCCAGACACCTATATTTGCAAAGAGTAAAGACCTGTAATACAAAGGCACTCAGCCTTGCTGGGAGAACGATAAACCAACAGAATGGTTCATCAGCTGCTGTAAGGTACCACGCTGATATCTGGGGCAAGGAAGTTACAGCAATTTATTCCATCTGAGAATCTGTGCCAATGGACCCACAGTGGCGCATTTACCAGGACTGTAGCTAACGCTGTAAAGTGCCTTGAGCTGATGTTTCTGAGCTGCCAACTACCCTCTAGAGGTTATCACCCCCTTTCTTAAAAGTTCACTGTTCCCTGGTCCTGTAGTTATTGTGCCTAGTTGCCTTTTCATCCCTTCTCATCAGTGAGACACAAGTGGACATACACTCATTTCATGTGTCTACAACCATGTTTCTATGCACACTTATGCATATTTATTAGAGAAATCTGTGTTCCAAAAAGGGATATCTGTGTGATCTTAAAGCAAGGTCTTCGGAACCATCTAACTGGAGGTACTGATGTGCCATCAGTACCTTCCCATCAACTGTATGCAAAGTAATCCAGGCAAAACATAACAATTGTAAAGTGCACCAGGGGACTGCAGTGCCACTTACAAAATAAGTATTCTGTTATCGGCAGGTTTTGCAAAATGTTGCAATTTTCTAAGTGACATGATAATCTCAGCTTACCCTCATTGCGAGGTGTTACTTTCTGGTCAAATTAATTTATAGCCCTTTTTTGAAGTGACTGAGATTTCAGTGCATGAAGGGAAACTGTAGTGGCTGAGGTTTTGGACACTAACAGCCAGTAAGTGCAGTTCCTTGTAGCGTGAAAAAGGATTTTAAAAGATTTACTGAAATGATTTCTATCAAAAATCTATTCTTTTCATACAACTATTTAGAAGAATGAGCACTAATTTCTTAGCAGTGTCAGTGTATTGTGGTTTAAGAGCTGTTGCCAAAACACAGCTAGAAAAATAAAAGACATGATTAAATAGACCTGTGGCAGCTTGAGAGCTGGTTTATATTCACACCCAGAAAGGTTAGTCCTTGCGCACCACTTCATGCTGCTGTGTGGGATGCAAAGGCTTGCGGAAGTAGGAGATTGAGCATGTATGGAGTCTTACAGGAGCATTAATTGAGGTTTCTAGTGAAAACCTTCCTTTTCCTATATTAAATTACACAGACACATAGGCTTTATCACCACGGTTTTGTGTCAACATCCACTTGATTTTTTTTTTTATTCAGAAAATGTTACTTTATCATCTCAGCTGTTGCTCTGAGAAGAGAACCTGACCTCTTGCTGGGGACTTGGAGACTAGAAAAACACGAGCAAACATTTCTCCAACAAGTTTAAACAGAACCACTTGTGTGTGGAAATATGCTCAGAAAGTCTTCTCTGTAACTGGGTACATAATCATTGCTGTCAAAAAACCTGAAGCAAAATAAAGATGTTTATAGTATTTATAAAACCAAAAGTAGATGGTTATATTCCTGTGTTATATCTGCTGCAATTTAATTTAATTAAAATAAAAACTGAACAGGACGCATTATTAAATATCGGTAATATACCGGCAGAAGAAATTATTTTGACAAAAATTCATATAATGGATGCAGATAAAGGTCCCCGAGTACTGCAGTGTGTCAAATTAAATAAAGCTTTACTGGAATCTAACAAAACATGCTATCAGTGCACTTAGTTAAAATATAAATATTTTTGCTTCTATTTTGAAAGAAGCATAATTAGCTTAGACTTTAAAGAAAAAAAATTAAGCACCAATTAAATAATTTAAAAGTTGTTATCCAGCACTATTGCATAAGCTTTATTCAAATTTAAACATCTTATGCTCATCTACTTCTAATTTGGGACGCTGTAACTACAGTATCATTTCATAAGATATTATACACTTGATTTAAATTGTTTTCAAGCTCAGATATGTACTGGACTTCATGATCATCAGAAGACTCTTGAAAGACACAGAGGGATCCAACATACTCAATATCTTAGTGATAATGTGCAGGGACAGACTATGAGCACAGGGGACATGTGGCCATGCTGGGGAAAGTCCCAGGTGACACCCATGACCCATCTGGTCCTGCTTCACCCCCCGCGGGAGTGCCAAAGGGCACAGTGGAATTTATTTTCCATTTCTGGATTTGCACAAATATATGTAAGTGAAGCCAACAACCCATTTAATAATTTCTCTCACTGCAAAACACTAGCAGGAATCTATATCTGCAATGGGCTAGGGTGAGATTTGCCCTACCTCCAAGGGCAGATGAAATCAAGGAGGTTTCACACCACAGACAGGCAGAAAGGGTGCTCTTGCTCCCCACCAGGTGCCATACCTGACCAACCTCTTCAGAAAATTGCTGTTCTGCAGCTGTGGTATCTCAGACGCAGATATGGTAACATGGTGCAGCAACTCAGGAGACCTCGCACTAAGGGTGAAGTTTTGATCACCTCAGGCCAACGTAACGTGTGAGCTATGGCTGGAATGAGGAGACCTATGGTTCTGCACTAGTATTCCTAGAAAATCAGGAAACTAATGAAGCTGAAAATGTATCACTTATTTTCTGGTTGCTTCAGTTTTCAGCTGAATTTGTTCCTGATCTGGCTCATTTCATGATCAAATGAATGTGAGTGTTGGCCCAGGGCTAAGGAGAGAACATGGGAACATCCCTTCTGGAAGCAGCTGGCAGTTCTATCTGTTGAAGTAGACTGTGGGACCACAGCCTTAGAGTAAGCTCCTTGGTTTTTGATACATAGAATCATAGAATTGTTTGGATTGGAAAAGACCTCTAAGATTGAGTCCAATCATCAACCTAGCAATGTCAGGTCAACCACTAGACCATGTCCCTGAGCACCCCATCTACATATCTTTTAAATACCACAGGAATGGTGGCTCCACCACTTACATGGGCAGCCAGTTGCAATGCTTGACTACCCTTTCAGTATAGAAGTTATTCCTAATACACAACCTAACCCTTCCCTGGTGCAACTTGAGGCCATTACCTCTTGTCCTATTGCTTGTTCCTTGGGAGAAGAGACTGACCCCCATCTCACTACAACCTCCTTTCAGGTAACTGTAGAGAGCGATAAGGTCTCCCCTCAGCCTCCTTTTCTCCAGGCTAAAGAACCCCAGATCTCTCAGGCACTCCTCAAAAGATTTGTTCTGCAGACCTCTCACCAGTGTTGGACAGGCTCCAGCATCTCAGTGTCTTGTGAGGGGCCCAGAACTGAACACAGGATTGGAAGTGCAGCCTCCCCACTGCCAAGTACAGGCGGATGATCACTGTCCTGGTCCAACTGGCCTCACTATTTCTGATCCAGGCCAGGATGCCGTTGGTCTCCTTGGCCACCTGAGCACACTGCTGCCTCACGTTCAGCTGGCTGTCCATCAACACCCCCAGGTCCTTTTCCATTGGGCAACCGCATCACATGACTTAAACCATACTCCATATTTTGGTCTCATAACCCTTTGTGGACACCAGTGGCTACATCTGCATCATTTTCCAAGTAGAAATGACCAGGAAACTACACTAATCCTCCTTTCTCCCACTGACTTTCCATGCAGCTGCCTCACAGACTACTGGGCTGGAGCAGATGACAAAACAGTCACACACTCGATGCTCTGGGAGCTGTAGGGCTTGCATAGCTCGGATGACACCTTTGGCTTTGCACAGGCCAGTTTGCAGACACGCTGCCTGCACGGACTGCACAGCAGATCTTGAAGAGAGCTTCTGGCTGTCCCTCAGAACAGTCTGTTCATATGTTGGATGAGGCATATTCCTCGTAAGGGTAGATGGCTCCATGTAGCCCTTGCTATTCTTGTTTTATAGCCTGATCCTCCCAATGCTGCTTGCTGTAATTCCCCTGACTTAAAAAGCAAAACATAACTGCTAAGGAAGTGGGTAGGGCTTATTCACAATACCAGCTTTTTTGGTAAAGTAAAAAATACTCATGGAAAGTATCTATAAGATTAGTCCATTAAGCAACATAACCCCCAAATTAAATTTAAGAAATAGCAAGCCTTTGAAACAACCAGATCATGAAATTAATGACAAAAATGTATCTGCAGAAGCAGCACTTCTGTATCAATTCTCAGAATCACTGCTTGTGCTGCTTGGTAAAGAGAGCCTATAAATCATGATGATTTTCATATAAACATCTTTAAACAACAAATCAATTAGTTTTAACTGTTGGGGATGTGAAATGTAGTAAGAAAGGATGCCTAAAAATTAGAATTTTGTAAACTCTAAGTGGAAATGACATTTTAAATGTCACAGCCAAAAAATGACAGAAACAATGACATATCAAAGGTCATATTCAAAGTAACATTCAAAACCGAAGACAGCTGAATATAATGCCATTAGTATGTAACCATTCTCAGAGGGAAAAGGGGATTTTCAAATTGATTAAATTAGAAAGATGACATTGGAAGAACAAGAAAATAAATGTTCTCAGGAAATCACACAAGTCACTTTAGCTAAAGAGGCATTTGATTTACAAGGATGTAAGTGCAGCAACAAAATGTGTAAGTCATATCTTCCTGGCTTGATGTGTGTGAGTGCTTCTGCTAACATAAAGGTGATTCTACGTACCCATCGCCTCAGCCAGACCAGAAACCTTCTGTCCATATATATCTGTCTTATTCCAGGCAAAGGTGTATACCAAATTGGCTGCAGCAGGAAACCATTTCTGAAGCAGACGTCCTTCAACAGCAACTATCAGATGGACTTTTGTCATTCCAGAAGGGACGGCTGTGTGTGTCAAAATAATACGCAGCAAAGTTTTATACCCTGGGGTTCGACTGCTGAGATAACTCAGCTTCACGAAACTTGAAGGGATTGGGATTTCCTCTTGGACCACCTTGGAAAAGAACACATCATTTTATCTATCACCAAGAAAATGGCAAAATTATAATAATAATAGCAGGTGTTTATTTTACATTTCATGGTATGAACACATTACCCCTTAAAACACTGATGGTTTCTGTGCTGATTTCAGCAGTGCAGTAGTCAGGCATATTAGAAAATATCCAACACTGGAAAGTGCTTGGTCAGCTTACAGGATGGTGGTTTGTCTATTTTGATAAAGAGCCTCTTCCTCTAATGTTTTATTCTTATCTACGGAGGAGCAAATAGTATCTCTGTGGAAGTACTCATTCATATGTTCTCTACAGCTTTACTTTGGCTTTAGCATTTGGTTTACTTAACAAGTCTTCTTAACCAGAATACAATGAAAACCTTTTTTTTTTTTAAATACACATGCACTTTATATACTACATTATGATTTGAAGATACTATCCTGCTTTGGAGGTATTAACTCTGACTTGGGGATACCTAAGAAAGAAAGCAAACCTTCCTGCTAAACCATCTTCTGTGTCCTTGGGGGCAGGACAAGCTCCAGCAAGAAGGTGCACAGCATACGGAAGGTGCAGTGTACAGGACCTAACAAGTTGACTGGGGACAGGGCAGTGACGATGGAATAGCCTGGGTGTCACAGTCATCCAGTGAACAGGCGAGTCTCCAGGGTGTGCAACAGAACTCAAATCCCAGGGCACTGCTGTCAGCATCGCCTGGATTAAAGCCGGCTTGGATGTGCCCACTGTGGGGTAGCGCCGGTTCTGGGCTGCAATGGAGATAAGCGCTCAGAAACGGAGAGGACTGCAAAGACTGCGAGGCTGTGAGAGGAATAAAGAGAAACTTGGCCTTGACCTTTTGAATGATGTGGGCCTTGCAGCTACAAAGAGGGATTTAGCACTTGTGATCTCCTGAGAGAAAGGAGTTCTTCTGGGACACACTGTGAGGAAGAGCAGGCAAGAGAAGAGAGTGGCTTCTTGGAGGATGCCATCTCAGTCACTCAGAAGCCACTGAAGACTAGACTGTGTTTAATAAGGTTAATGATTTTAGTGTATTACCATAGCAACAAACCCAGCTGTCACAATGTTAAATTCATCAAGCATGGAGAAGTACAAACTGTTTCATTTCTATTCCCCAGCTTTTACATTTTTCTTGTTTAACAATGGATTACTTCACTTTCAAAATAATTTTATTTACACATTGCAACACTATCACTGTCATAGGATTGCTGCAGTACAGCCTGCCAGCACTTGTCGTTTCGACATATGAAATGTAGTGTTGCCAGGGAAATCCTGCTCCCTTCATTGTTCCCGATTTGTAGTGTTCCTCTTCTTTCATGCTGACATCCCAGCTGCACCCTCTGTCATATATCTGACATCTCTTCTCATTTTCTGATAGAAAACCAGGAGGAAATATTTATGCATTGATAGATGCTAAGAGATCTTCTTCTATTATTCTGGGTTACTTTTTGTTCATTTCACAGTATCATACAATGAAACTTAACACTCTAAGAACTTCAAAAACACCAATGACAAAAAAAAGGACTGTGGGAAGTTTCTCTCTGAGTATACTGCATCTTTTAGGAATATCTGTTGTGGAGCAATGTGCCCCAATTTTTTCTTACTAGCGTGCCTCTGTTATTCTTAATTTATGTTCACTAGTTTCACTTAACATGTTCTGTGCAACAACACTACGGCCATCAGCAGGCTGAAACATGATAATGGTTTTAGTGGTTATGTTTAGCCATAGATCAGAGGTCTCTTACTCATAGAATAAAGACTCTTAATCAGTAGCAACACATTTATGGGAAACATTCATGTCTACAGGCAGCCTCCAAAATAGCTTCCAGACTTGCTCAGTGAAATTTAAAGAGAATCCAAAAGAGGCCTTATTGCTTGAACTCTAAATGCTCAAAGAACATATTGAAAATTCTGGGGCTTAACATGAAACCTGTGTATTTTGTTGGGTGTTTGACTCATACAAGCTCTTTTAAGACTCAACTAAAAGAACAGCTAAATAAAAGATTAATTAGAAGTTACTCCTAAGCACTTAAGAGCACGTCAAGAAAAAAGACATTTAAATAAAAACAATCCTAAAGGTCATGTTAAAATTGCTCTAACATGGAAAGAAAGTAATAAACCCCAGGAAACTAACATGGAGCTGGAGACGCTATTGTAAAGCATTAGAAGATGTGAACGGATGAAACATCCCTACAAGTCTTCAAAGCATCTTGGGTCATGTGTCCCATGGAGGCATGGGAAAGATGTACTGTTTATCTGTAAACCTAGGAATGGATTTGTGCATCACTATAAACAAAAAAATCATGATTTCAGTAATAAATCATGTTAGGACTCCCCACTTTCTTCTACTTGGAGGTAAGAAATTAATATTAACAAAAAATAAAGAAGGTAAAAAAGAAAAAAACACCTTGTGAAATGGTACTGAAGAGATATGCATTCTGGTAGTGAAAACCATCACACAAGTCAATTGTTCACTATTTGTTAAAAGCTAAAATTGTCTAGAACTTTTTCTCTAACTGAACAAATTGTTAATTTGAATGTTTTTTACCTGTAGCTCTGGAATAACGGTTCCTCTTTCAGGACAGGACCCTCCAAATGCTGTCAAGGGTGAAGGGAGTACAATGGGATTTGGGCTGATAAAACTACTGATGTCACAAGACGGTGCATCTGACTCTGTTCTTTGCATTACGACTTTGTCTACGATGATAAATCTATTCCAAGGCAACCAAAGTGTTCTTTTCTGAGATATGAAAGGAGATCTGTCAAAAACTAGAGTGACAGAGATGCCTCCAACAGCCACCAGGTCAAAACTGGAAAGAAGAAAACAAATTGCTTTGTTTCTGTTTTATCATCACATAACCACAACTTTCAATGCATCACAACCAATAACTTTATGTTGCTCATTACGGCCCTTAATTTACTATGTGAAATCATTGAAGTATACCTTCCCTGTGTCACCTTGGTATTCATCAAGAAGTTTTATCTGTCTGTGCTTTCTCCCTGTATGCATCCACAGCAAGGTACAGAATTTCCCTGCTACTTGGCCTGCCTCCTCTCTATTTATTCAACGACCATAGATATTAACGAGTCATCTGTAACAAGTGTGGCCCCAGTTACTTTCATTCCTACGAAAAGAAATTCCCAGCCCAGAAAAGGGATGCTATTCATAATCTATGCAGGTACAGCATGCAGAATAAGAAGGCTGTTCGACCTTTTCTCTGTTAACCTATCCTTTTCCCTTGTTCTGAAAGTAATATAGGGAAAAAAGCTGAGTACACTGAGCACAAGACCCCTCTGTGCTGGATATGAAATTTTTGGGAAAGATGCCGATGAATTGCATTGAGAACTGAATCAGCTCTTGTACATAAGGCAGGTGATCCTTTGGGAGCTGTCGTGGAGAACCTTTGGCATACCTGGGCTGCAAAACAGTGGGACACAGAAGGTATGATATATACAATCTCAATTTCCTGAGCTTCTGACATCCATAGCCAGGAAACACAAGGTAATATGTAAATAGATACTTCACTCCCTGCATTATTGAATGCATCTATTATGGAGGCTTTTGATGGTAACATACTGTGATAAGAAGTCAGACTTAATTATGCATATCTCATCACATTTCCCAAATGACACCGATTACATTCACAGTGAAATACAGGTAGCATATTTTAATACAACAACTTTATCCAGGCTAGCATAAAGAGGAAATGATAATTACTAACTTTCAGTAGCGCGATTTGAAAGTCAATAAACTAAGGCAAAATAAATATGCATGCTCCTTACTTTTATAAATTGACAAAGCCAAACAACAAAAAAACCCAACCCACCACATTGTGGGAACAGTGACAAATTACGCTCCCTGTTGGAAGATAGCTTCTGATTTCTTGTAATTCACAACACAGCCAAGGAAGATAAAGCCTTAAACTGTCCTTAGCAGCTTAATTCAAGTTCAGGAGCAAATCATGACCCTACTGCAAATGGATGGCCAATCCTGGAGTGAAATACAGAATATACAGGAACTTCATATATCTTTGAGAACTGAACTTAGCCCTACAAGGCTGGAAAAGTGGAAGCAGGACTGCTCAGGATGGGTTGCAAAACATTTAACCATTTAACATTCAGCCATTTTGACACCTAAACTAACTACTTGGAAGATTCGCAATTAAAAACAGAAAAAAAGAGGGAAAACAGGGAATTCTCTGGAAAACTCGAATAGTGAAAATATTCAAATGTCAAGAAGATACTGTAACAGCAGCACTGTTGCATTTTCACTCCAGGTGTTGAAATGTCATTGCGATCTTATTGTTCAGGTTTTTTCTTCTTCCATCCCTTAACCACTGAGACCTCTCCCAGAGCAGAGGACCAGATGCCATCCCTCACCCACACTATAACAGTGATATCTATGAAAATTTGGAACATGAACAGAAGAAGATAGATGGCCCTAACTATACAAATGTAAACCAGTGAAAGACCATACATGAAAGTCTCACCTTCCATCTTGTCGACTGATAGTGTAGCCATACTCATTGTGGTGCAGAAAACTGACATTCACTCCAACCAGAGGTGTTCCATCTATTGCCACCACCTGGCCCCGAATGACACATGCTCGTCTGTAACAAAAGGAGTAGAAGGTAACATGTTAGATGCATCAGGAGAAGGAGAAGGGCACTGACTTTAGAAGCTGTCCCACAATTCTGTTCCAGACAGAACTACTCTGATATCACCGTGACTGTTGATTTTGAATGCAAATTCAAGTAATCCGAAAGATAGATTTAAAAATCCCATTATTTCATGAAGATGACAGATTGATTCTCTCATGAATCTCTGGTGTATCAAGAAGATATTTCTATTTCCGGCTATATTTCAGGACACCATTTGTTGTGCCATTGAACAGCACTGTGAAGGTTTCCCGGATAGCGTGATTTAGCTTGCTGCAGCTCTAGGGGGTGGTGATTTGTGAAAGGGGAGAAAGAAACCTCATTCTCTGCTGTTAAGAATTGGATGTTCTATTAGAAAGAAGCTGAACTAATGTGATAAGGCAGCAGTGAGACACATGGTCTTTACTGAACTTCAGAAAGTTATACAGGTAAATTCAGAGAGCACCTAATCAAGCATAACATACATTTTTCTCAATCCCCTATCACATGTTATGCCCTTCTAAATGCCTTCTGGGATGCATTGGACTTGCACCCACTTTCCAGCATAAAAATCCTCCCACTCCAGTAAAGAGGTTGGAATATGGCAGCACAGCAGAACGCATCAAAGTCAATGGACAGGAAAGTGACCTCATTACTAAGTGGGTCTAATCGGAGGCTAATAGGATCACAGAATCATAGAAAATGAGAGCTGAAAGGAAATACAAGACTTTATCTTGTCCATTCCTTTGCCTCAGGTAAGATCAACTATACCTACATTACTCCAGACAGACGCTTGTCTAACTCTATAACCTCACCAAGTAACCCGTTCCAATGCTTCTGTATGAGTGCTTTACTCATGGCAAGTTTTTCCTACTCTTTAATTTGAATCTCCACTGCTACCCTTTAAGGCCATTACTCTCACCCTAACCACAGAAACGGTGAGAATTTACTCTTTTTCTTAGCTTTAGCCAGTAATGTATTTGAAGACTGAAACATAAAGTAGACAAGTCTCACCAACGATGAGGACTAAGATGAAAAATACCCTCACAGTGAAGATTAGGATCTAGTGGGATTTTGTAAGGGTTTACACAGCTAAATTCCACTGAAACATCTTTCAGTACTTTGCCCTATGCTGTCAGGTACATTACATTAGCACACCTTCACCGGCTGAACAGATCCAAGTCTTGGGATCTAATGATACAATTGAATATATATCCTGGAACTGTGGTTTCACCTAACAAAGCCATGCAGAAGCCTTTTGAAACCATTAAGACATTTAGGATCAAACCCAACAGAATACTCATAAAGGTAACCAGCATTAATTAGCCAAGATAAACAATATGCATAAATTTAGACATTATTATGATTTTTCTCTCAATTTGAAAGTTCATAGTAGACCTCAACAGACACCCCACCTTTGCACAGTGAATATGTAATCTAAAGGGAAAACTTAATAGCTCCTCACATGAAAGCTATTTAGGAGTCTATAAACGAATTTTTAAAAAGATCCTTTGAGAGACTGATCATAGAACCACAGAATCATAGAATGGCACAGGCTGGAGGGGACCTTGGGGATCATCTAGTCCAACCTCCCTGTCATGGGCAGGGACGCCTCTCAACTAGATCAGGCTACTCAAGGCTCTGTCCAACTTGGCCTTGAACACCTCCAGGGAGGGGGCAGCCACCTGTGGGCAATTTATTCCAAAGTCTTGCCGCCCTCGTACTGAAGAATTTCTTCCTAAGGTCTAATCATGATTCAATTAAATCATACACACAAATTGGAGACCATAAATTTCTGAAAATTTTGACTTGTTTCATAAGATCTCATCCTCCAGAGGCACTTGACATGACACTAATTTATCACTATGATATCATCAAACCCAGTTGACTATGACCTTAGAAAATGTAACTGTTAAAAATTAACTCCTTGGCAAGTATGCCATCCACCAGAACGAATAATACGAATTCCATGCTCGCAGGACATAAAAAGATGCTCATTTTCAGTAGAGATGCTGATAAATCCCAGAGGAATGGGAGACACTGCATTACTGCCAGTATGGAAAACAGAGTTCTGATTTTACCACCTTTTTGTCTTCTACATTAAATAAATTGGTTGTGGTCCTGTTTGTGACAAAAACCTACTACTCTGCTGAAGGCAGTCAAGCTCTTCTGTGCCTCAACAGACTCACAAGACTCGTTCAGCAAAATGGCCAGGTTCAATTTAGAGGAGAAAATACCAGTTTTTATTGTTTTCTTATATTTCTAACATCAACAGAGCTGCTTTTCCTTTTCTAATTCCTTTATTAGTGCACTCCATGTATTTACAACACACATTGGTGTCATGGAGACCCCTAAGAGCCACCATTATTCAGCACATGATCTTCACAGTCCTGTTTGTTCATTCCACACAGAGTTGTCTTCTGACTCTACTCTGTCCTCGTATTTTATCAAGCACACAGATTTGTGTGATAACAAGTCATCAAAGTCTTCATTATTTCATAGACTCTTTCCTCTACTCATTCACTTTATTTCTCATTATTCATAAATAATATTCAGAAACTAATCTTTCAATTTTCTTGTTCCTTTCTTATTCATCATATTTTACAAGCCACATACATTTGCAGTATGCAATACTCATACACCTCATTATTCTACATTTACCTGCACTGAAGTGTCTTTGCAATCTTTTAGATTTTAACTGTTCTAAGTCTGCCTCTGTGCTGTTACATTTGTTCCCATTATTTGTTGTTCTCTTATTACCTGCTCTACACCGAAGAGTCTTCTACCCTCCCTCCTCAAATTACCAGCACCTGCTAAATCTCTGACTAAGCTTTTGGTCAGAAGTAGTTTTCATTCTTGCATTTACTGCAGGTATGAAAACTTTTTTTCAGTTACTTTGTGATCAGAGTTAATCCCAAAGGATCGGGGAGGGACCAGACACCCCCAGTTTCCAGCAGATTCTCCCTCCTTTCTCACTGTCCTTACAGCTCCCAGAGCAGAGCACCCTGCCCGAGGCACGCTGGCACAGGGGCTCCCTGCAGCTTTGCTGCTTGCAGGAGATGTCACTTAATTCCTTTCCTTACCAGAGCTTTTAGAGAATATTCCCCGCAGTGATGTCACTTCATACTCAACTGCTACTTCACGCTTCCTTGCTTGAACATTCACCCTCTTTCCAGATGAGCTGTGGACCTTACTACCACTCACTGCATTTCTTAGTTTTAACTGAGAAACCTCTAAAGATCATTAAGCCTCCTCAGTGTGCTGTATGTCCCTCTTCAACTCTCAGCCTCTAAGATTTATTCTACACATTTGTGACTGGCCTGTTCTTCTTACTCATGGGCGATAATAACATATTACCTATCCAGCAGTTACCTACTTGCAACGATTGCATAATCCTGGACTAAGGCTGTCCAAGTTGCTTTAACCTGAAAGTAAGTGCAAAAATGTCTTCTCTAAATTGGAGGAGCTGGGAAGGAACATGCCCCTGATACGCTGCCTTAGTGTTTTCAGATGCATTAAAAATGTTTCTTGTCCCCTGGCAAGCTGTACTAAATCTGCAACTCCAGAGGGAGCAGTTGGCTTTTTTAGAGAAAGCAGAGATTCCCATGGGTTGCAGGTGGCTAAGAGAAGCAGGATTTCTCTGTCAGTGCTTCATGGGTCATTCCACGTGTAACTGAGGATCTTAGCTCTGCTGGTCTCAGCTCTCTGCCATCAAGCAGTTTGTTTGACATCTCTAGTTTAAAATACAAATAGAAGCTTAAAATTCTAGATGCATTCTAGCTGCATTCTGCTATTTTTTTGCTTTTGTTTTGTGCGTTAAGTTTCCAGTATTCTCCAAGCACCTCAGGCTGAGATATTAGGCTCAGATGTGGAACTCTGTCAAGCCACTTGTGAATTTGCAAGTGTCACATTACCAGAAGATGTCATTTGTTGTATTACATTTCTGATTAAAAAGCTTCAATCAGAGAAATTAAGCTAAAGGCTAGTAAGGTACATTCATTTCTTCCTGATGACAATGTTGCTGTAAGCAGCCTTTGAAGGGTAATTAATTCAGCACCATACACTGGACCCTTTTTGTAGGCAATTTGCAGCGAGTCAAATAGCTTGCCAGCAGCATGCATTAAAAATACTTAGCAAAAAAAGAAACTAAGAACAGAAGTTGGTAAAAACATAATCTGCTACGCCCTACTACATGCAGTAGGTCAAAACTGTTCCTGATGTAAGCAAGTACATCTCCGTTTATTCAGAATGTGTCTAATCTGCCTTTCAGCATGTCACAGTTTAAGCTAGGACTTTGTAAAAACACAGTTCACATGACATAATGAAAAGCAAAATATGTTTTGAAAACATTTAGCTCCTTAACATTAATTTTGATGTAGTACTTAGCCAAGGTTCAATACAACACCCTGACTGCATTGCAGAAGTCAAATTTTTACAAATTAGAGCTCAGCTGCAGTCTAGGATGCAAATGCAAAAGGATACACGTCCCAGTAGTTGTCAGAATAACTAATTTTAATATTTTAGTTGAGGTTGAAAATGCCAGGATATGGCAGAGACCAAACACTTTCAGGCCAAAGGACAGAAATAATCTTCACCATTTTTTGATAGTTTTACCAAATCTGTTCAACATCACTTTTGTTTTATCTACAGTGAGATTCATGCAAATGTCACCCATATTGGAGTTCCACTGACCCATGGAACACTAAAACACTGCACAATGTCATTTGAATCAGAAGACTGAAAAATTGGATAGATGTTTCTTCCCTATTTCTCCTAATGGTCTCAGAGACTTCTTGCAAAGAGGAAGAAAACCCAAAATGAAAAGCCAGATAGAGCTTTGCAAAATTTGTGCAACAGTGAGAAGGGATGCCAGTGGTCTGAAATTAAAACCGCCACTATTTCATCCAATCCTTCCAACATTCTGATTGAAACACCAATGCTATAGAAAAAGTGGCATTGCAGGCACCCATGAGTTAATATCATCTGCCTGGACTCAACCTTTTCAGCAATAGCCAAAAAGGAGATTAAAACCCCCCAAGCATTCTTTGGTCTGTACCAGGCAGGATTGCAGATTTCTGTGGTGGGGTTTTTTTTTTGTGTGTTTTTGTTTTTTTTTTAGTGTAGTAACAGTTGCCTTTATATATTTTTTTCAGTAATCTGAATTCCCAGGAGAAGAACAGACACTAGATGACAGTCAGATTGACAATGTCAGAGCAATATTTCAGAACAGAAGCAGCACAGCTAAGCTACTGCCTCTTTCTGAGACTCTGCTTATTTCTCATCCTTGAGGAAAATTCTGGCAGTTTTTAATACTGTTTGACTTATGGATGAGCAATTTTTCAACAGCCTGGAAGACTTGAGGATCAAGCAAAGTGTGGTCTGATGAACTCCTCAGGGTGCCCAGCACATCACAGACTACTGTTGACAAAACCCAGGAGACATGGCACAGCACAAGTCTCCAGGCACTGCCCTGATTCCAAAGCTCTGAATCCCAACGATCTTCTCACTAAACTAACTAGTAATTTCTCTACAGTGGTAGGAAATATCTGGGGTGTGAACAATGCACCAATGTAAGTACAAGTCATATTCCTCAGTGGCATCAAACCATAGGGAAAGCTATCTGCTTCTCCCAAATGGGCTTTTGCTGCTCTTCGTTCCTCAAAGGCATGGCAGATATCAGGGTAAAGAAATGAAATACTCAGAAAAAGCCTTTAAATCCAAGTTAAATTCCATCAATGATAGCTTTAAGAGATCAGTTCCTTATATCTATAAAAGCACGTTGATGGGATTACGTGCAATCTGGCTGCTAACATTTGCAGTGTCACAGAGCACTGTACAGGCGACTCAAGTGCTCACCTCCTCTCTGGAAACACCTCATGGCAAATCATTTTGATGAGGAAAATCTTTCACTGGTGACTTTTGTTGTAAATCACGGAACGCTCCAGGGCAAGTACAGCCAACCAAGGCCCCTGCACCACTGTTGTTTGTAATCAGTGAGACCCACCACTGCCAACTGGGTGCTTGTCATTTGCATATCCCGTTGTTCTACATATTCATAACATCCTGATACATTATTAATAGTGATTAAATGTTTAGGTATTTCAGATCAATAAAGACTCTGTTTATGTATTTACTTTATTAAAAATTAATAAGCTACAAAGAGAAAGTGCATTGTATTTACGTGCAGCTATGGAATGAAGTCCAAGTTGTAACCTAAGTGCTATGTACTGTACTGTGAAAATAAAAAAAATCCTTATGCCCTTATTACTGGAACATGGTTTATCTAATGCATAGGCCTAGTTGACAGGGTAATAGTTAGGTGATGTGAATGATTTGTGGATCTCTTTGTCAGCATGTAAGTTATAGCTTCGCAGGTGAACTACAGCATAAAAACTTATGTGCCCCTATATTTCAAATGTTCAAGAAAATATGTGTTACCAGGCTTTCTGCACAGTCTTCTCCGGTTAAAGGGCAAGGCAATCTCACAAACACTCAGAGATTACTCTCCTGTTTGCATGACAGCTTGAGATTAACTCGCAGCACAAAATGGTAAATCCTACACTGGTCTACCACGGTGTAGCAAAACAAAAAAAAGTTTGCTAATTAGGTAGCTGGATTATATGTAAGTGACACATATTAAATTTATTATGCTGTAAACACTAATCAAACTCTATTGGGCAGAAATGTGACTGAATACGTGTGTGAATCCAACTCATCCTTCTCATCCTCCTGCTTCCTGTCATAGATGTAGCTACAGCAAAAAGGGCTGAACTCCCCCTGTTTATGTCACAGGTACGAGATAGCTGACTTTCCACAACAGCCGAAGTCTTGTTAACAAAAGAGTACTAGACTTTGTCTGCTGAACTAGATAGGTAGTAACAAGAATCAGATAAACAAATGCCTCAGTTGTTGGGACTTAAACATTTGCTATCATTTTGATATTTTTTGATCAGCACTGAAGAATTCCCAGCCATCCAGGTATCACTGTTTTTTTCCTGGCTAAAGAATTTCATTGCACTGCTCAGTATTCAGAAAAGTCTCCCATCTTATAGAAAACTCACCTGCTTTCAAATGAGATGTCTCCCGGGATTACATGAGTGCTCTCCTTCCCAATGAGGAATCGAATTCGATCATAAAACAGCCTTGGAGGATGCTGAGAGAAAGGTGGTTGGCTGTGCTGAATAAGGTCGAGGGGATCAGGTGAACCTTGGCAGAGAGGACTTGCGAAGCAATTGCTTTGCTGACAACAATCAGGGTCTACACAGTCTGTCAGACCATCTAAAATGGAGAGAATGGGAAGCTCAGGAAATTAGGTGATTCTGAGAACAAAGCACCACATTTACCACTGGAGAGCCCAGGAGGAATTTAATCAATGGGAAGGCATGCTGATTACGACACATTCAGGTTCAATAAAGCATTAACATACACGCTTAGTCCAGGAGGGGTATTTTTCTCTAGTTATTAACACCGTATCACCTCATAAAATCCCCACACGACAATGAGAAAACAGAACTTACAAACTAAGCAAAACAAGGAAGAGTGGGACCATCTTCACTGCAAAACAGTCAGAAGAAAACCACTACATAATATTTGTTAGCGCAGGGTGCACATGATCCACACTGGGCAGCCAACTTTACTGTCACTACTGTCTGCTCACACCTATGAAGAATACACACTCGCTAACTAATCTGTAATAACAAAGTCTGAAATGTTACCTAACTGTCATAAGCAACCTCACTACAGCAGTAAAAAAGGTACTTGTTACAGGTACTCCGATTTCTAGCTTAAGCACTAAAATAGTTTTATTAGTGCTTAGGGTGTTTGCTTTTCATTTATCAAATGTAATACTAGAATGACTATACTCCTTTTCTAGTTGGTGATATTCAAATACACACCTTGATGCAGGCTCTATCCCAGTGAGAGATACAGTCTTCTCTATGGATGTTTGGACCAGGAGAGCAAATTTGGAAAGTGAAAATAAACCTATACTTCCTTCCTCCTATGTTCAAGTATGAAAAATAGGATAAATAATTGATTTTTTTTCCAAAAGTCTGCATTTCTTCATGGAAAAACTTACAACAACATTTGTGGGTGAAATTCATTTCCTTAAATATCCGAAGCTTATGATGAAAAGTGAAGCACTGAAGTGCATCTAAATTAAGCATGTAAATAAAACTTAAAATTGGGCTATTGGCATTCAATTGCTTCTACCAGCATCTTAAGACATCTAAATTGCCTAAATTACGTACTCAACCAGAAACAGATTTAATAAGGTCTGGTAAAATGTCCAACTATCTTCTTAAACACCCATTTTACGACTTAGCAGTTGTTAACTTCCTTGGATTGACAAGCACACTGATGCATACAAAGCAAGATTAAGGCACTGTATCCTTCAACAAAGACATCTCTTTGTATTTTTAACAAGGTCAGTCTGAATAAACGTGGAGTCATCATATCACGGTATGGATTTCCCTTGTGTTAAAATCGAAATACTATAGGATCAACATATCATCAGATAATTTCACTTCATGCTTTGACTTTTCATGCCCTGCTCGTACCAGCGCTTTGGTGCCTACAAAAGTGCAAATCCCCAGGGCAAACTGCGTTATCAGGGAAGCTGCTGGAGTTTTGTCATTGACTTGAACGTGTGTGAGACCAACCCTCAGCCAGCCCTGCTCTTTTCTCAAACTGCACTCTGTGACTGCTCAGTAAATAACAGCATAAAATATTCACTTTCAAAAGAAAGCAAAAGCCCTTCTACAGAACAAACAAGTGTAAAGAAATGGGCTTTCCTGGAATCTGAAAATCCTTGTCTGACCTTGAGCAAGGTAATTGCCTGGCTAAGCAAAAAATATTAACAAATCTATCCTACTGCAGGTGGGAAATCAGATAGAGCAGGCTAGTTTTTGTGAAAATGAGCCAAGGGCAACTGTAGATAGCTAGCAACAATAATTTAAGACCCTTGAATCCAGCAAAGCTGGCATAGCTACAGGTCAGTGCATGCTTTAAGTTCTTTCCACATTCTTCCAGTCCTGGAGACAACAGGCATTTGCCAGCGGTGGGAAAACAACTTCACAAGGCAATGTTGAGTTTATTGACTTTGAGAGTAGCAGTCACTTTATATTCAGGAAAACCTAGAAAGCTATTGAAATCTGTTACAAAATCAGTAAGCTGAAACAGGAAGGGGCCTCCAGTCTAAACAAAACCACACGGGAAGTGGAGAGAGGAGCTCATGGTATGAACCAGACTGGTTTTCATTGTGTTCTGGTAAAAAAACAACTTTTGGGGTTGAAATCTGAAATGCAGGCTTGGAATTGCAAGGACAAAACCATCTCCTCTTATTTTTTCATCTTTTTTGTCCAAAGAATCAAACTCTCTATATTCTTAATAAGTGAACTGAAAAGCATCAAATTACTACTAGATTCAAAGGTGATGAAGAAATTGAAATTTCTGGCTTTTGCTTTCTACTCATGAAGATCCCTGCAGAAAGCTTGGATGTGGTTATGCGTAGCCGTTCAGGGCTGGTCTCTGTCGCTGGCATGGCTACAGCTGTGACAAGCGTTGTTTGAGGAGTGAAGGTGCTTTCTGGAAGCCATTCTGCAAGCTGACTGCTGGCTACCTGGGAAACTTGACAAACATTGGTCTGGCAGAACAAGTAGTAATCAGAAAAAAGACACACTTATTTCAAAATAACAGTATCCATGGGGAAGCTATTTTGGAGTAATTTATTCCACAGTAGCTACTCTGATTAATTTTTTCCTTGTCAACAAGCTATTAGATGTGGGAGCTGAGCTGACCTGATTCTCTCATTTATGTAAGAAATAGAAGTGAAGAGTCACCGAAATATTAGAGGGTGAAGATTTGCTTAGAAAATAAATAGCTGTAAAAGTAACAATTAAATACTTTGCTTTCTCTAACAGAGTCCTCATCCTTCCCTGCTTATATGCCCGGCAACAGACACTGGGCATTCATGCTGTACACAAAAGGAAACCAAGCAAAGGGAAAGACGTTTTCCATCTTCCAATCAGACTATCTTAGAAACTCTTCCAGGTTCTTCTAATGGAGTTATTTTGGTTTGAATTACTCACATGGGTTTCATCTGCCTCTCCAGGCTCCGAGGGCTACAAAGGGTGGGTTTCCTGTGTGTCAGGGTGTGAAGTCCCAGAAGCCCATTCGAACACCTCATGGGGAGAATGGCATTTGGCCCAACGCCACCGTGAGTGTACGGAGCACTGGATACAGCAGGAACAGCTTATGGCCTTGGGAGCAAAGAGTACCCAGAGGAAGAAATTGCTAACCAAAATATAAATGTTAATCCAAAGTAGGGGTCTTCTGCTTAGAGATTAGCATTCATGACTTCTCTCCCTCATGCTATAGCTCATGCTATACTTCTCTCTCATGCTATATATATATTTTTCTCTTTAAAAATCTTGAATCATTGATTAGTGACAATTTATCTCCATCTCCCTTCAAAGATGTTAGGCTCAGAAAAGATTTTCCACAGGCAGCGAGGCAGCAGCACCAGCTCCTCTATGGACTCTAACCACCATTTATTTTTCTCAGGCCACTGTGTGTAGGTATTTAAGAATTTTAACTAGAATTGTCTGAACAATTAATCTACTGGCCTTTTTTCCAAACAATCAAACACAATTTAGAAAATAAATCAACTTGGATAAAATTGAGAAATATTTTTCATGCTTTGTGCTGAAGTAAAAGAATAAAACACCTATTTCGGGGCAAATAGGTACTTCTTAAGCCAAAATAAAATCTTTGCTCCACTTTAGGCTCATTTAAGACTTTGGTTTTAACTTAGACAATTTAAAACAAAAAAAAACCTCCCAAAACCCCCAAACCTAAACCCCCAAAAGAAACGGCTGTACTTCAGCACGATATCGATTAAAATGAATCGGGTCAAACAAACTCTACAGAATCACAAGTTACATATGAAGGCATCTTACAATAATGCAAATCATATTAGCAAGTACATGTAAGGATAACATTTTCATCAGGCTAATCCTACTTGAAATGAGAATTTTAATCCAGGAGAATAATCCAGAAAAACAAAGAAATCTTGTTTATAACCTATAGCACCAAGCTCATTCACTTGAACATGCTACAAATGCATTAGTCAATTCTCAACCAAAGGCCTCATTTTTTAGTCAGGATCTAACTATTAAAAGACTCACTGCATTAAGAAAGCAACAGCAATTCTTTTAAATCTCAAGAGACAACACTCAGGAGTATGAACAAACTACTAGAAACAGCAAAACCTGTACTTCATAGAGCAGGGGAGCCTGTATACTTATTTTTACTGTCAATTTCCCCAAAGTGCATCACAGCATAGGTGCAGACTAAAATGTATTACAGAGGTGTAAATGATTTTTTAATTTATTCTTTAATTTATTTAATATAGAAGGCAGTCAGGTGCCTTCACAGTGCACTACAGATTATACAATAAAGTGATTCATATTTTAATGAGTGTGAGATTATGGTTTCACATCTCGTTTTATATGCATAGGATAACGATGAACTGGGATTTTTGGTTTTGTAAGTAAATTAGACAATTGAAATATTTGTGAACCAGAATTCACAAAGATTGTCTTGTGGACAAAAAGCACTTCAACTCAAATAATTTAAATAACCTCAAAGAAAAGGCAGAGCATGCCAAAACAAGTCACTCTGTTTTCAGTCACACCACTTCTCTGCATTCCTTTAGCTCACAGAGTTAGGAAAGGAATTTCCCATTTCCTTGCTGGGGAAAGGATCCTTTCAGAAAGTGTTCTGTAAGAAATAATATTTATTGCATCAGAAGTTTCTGTCAAGGGAATCACACAATATTTTCCATCAAACAAATTTTATTTTCTTGCTTATACATTTATGTATTTTTTTTTCTTATTTAATATGATGGAAAGAATGCCACAACTGTGATGAATTTACCTCCTCAGCTATATGTCTACTGCAGTCATGGAAGGCTCAGTTTGCACCAGGTACAGCACATTCTCTAATGTACACGTTATGCAGCAATCTCTCTTCTACACGGTTGAACAGTTTCAGCAGCCAGACAAATGCGCACTGGAGCTACGAACAAACTCATCCCTGTGTTGGTTACTTTCCAGCAATATACCTCTTCCTTAGTGTATTTGGGCAAATGCTGTACAGTGATTGTATTTAATATGTTTTGGATCTCAGCTTTCCATATGCTGCATAATATCTATATTAAATCCTTAATAAAATAACAGTTGCAAAAGAAAAAGGCATTTTCCCGCTATAAGCTAATAGCAAGAACATGGAACAAGTCACGGGCCTGATTTGGACAGCTCTATGCATGCTACTTTTGAAATACCGGCTTTTCTAGTCTTCTCATCTACCCTTGAATTACTTGCAATTCATGACTACAAATATGAGAATACCACAATAACTCACGTTGCTGCAAACGGATCTGTGTTCCCTATAAATACAAATTGTCTGGGCAGCGGAACACCTGAGGACATTTAAGAGGCACTGGGTGGGGTCACTGCTAAGGGAAGCAAAGAACAAAGAGGTTCTAATTTTGGTAGTGGTGCCTTCCCCAGCTCATCAGTGCAGCAAGCAGGAACTTTGATGGTGGCTTCTGTGCCATTAAACCACTGAGAAGCTTTACTAACTGGCTATGAAAATGACAAATTCAATCATAATCTACCTCCCACGTTACTGGGTTAGTTATTTTAAAAAAACATTCACTGTCATCATGTTCTGGCAAGCAAGACGTACATAGTTGGCAATAATACTTAAAATTGCTATTCTGTATTAAAGTTCATTAAAAGAGCCCCTTAAAGATTTTGTCACATGTGGAGAAGACACTATTAGTGTTGACTACCACAGGTGTGAAGTTTTATGGTTAATGCCAAACCACAATACTACAAGAAGTTTTGTATATGCTTCTATGGTACATGCATATGTATGCAGACATATTTACAAACACGCATACTAATACAGGTACTTGCTCAGTCACATGAAAATCAAACCTATCTCTAAGCAATATACCATACTTAGCATGAGTAACAGCAATGACCTTCATTCTCACTGCTGCAGAGCGTCCCAGAGGTGTGCATGGAAGTGTTCTCCCCCTCCCTCTTACTGACCCCAGTGAGAGCAAATCAGTAACAGAGCCATGAGAACTACGTCCAGAACATTTTCACAGAATTAAAAAAATGGCCTTTAAGTTTTGGCTTGCAGTAAATAGATTTTGTTCTCTGTATTCCTTATGCAGTACCACCACAAAAACTCAATGCCATGACTCTCAATGCCTAAAGGATTTGAGCTTTTTGGTACACTGACATGATCAGTTGTTCAATACTATTGTTGCTTGTGGAAAAAAAAAATCCACACGAGACTTCAGCTTAGATCTGCTTACTTTCTTTTACAGATTTCAAATAAGCATTAACAATGCCTGTACTGACTTATTTCACCACAAGCTCAGTTAAGTCCAATTAGTATTGCCAGGAATCTGAGCAAACCAAATCAAAGAGTAACTTCAGAAGAGACTAAGCAGCAGTCACTGTCACAAGCCTCTAATGCTTATTCATATGCATTAATACGAGCAGGTTTTAACTTTAAAACATAGCATGAAGCAGACAGTGAGGCTGTTAACTAGGAACACTGGCCACTGTAGAAGGCCACTGGAAACCCACTAGTGGGCTTGTAGAAAGGCTGCAGAGTGAATATCAGTGGTGGTTGGCCTTCCACACATAGAATGCAAATATATCAAGGGTATGGTTTTCAGACACTGGAAGTATCCCTGGGGAGCCCTTGCTGCTCAGCAACAATGAAAACCATTCTTATCAGTATTATTTATATTGTATAATAATAGCATATTACTTATATATGGACTCAATATCTCTGTGATGGATAGGTTATTAAAATGCCAATGGATGGGTCAGAAATACATCAATATTTTAGCAGCGCTGGTTATCAACCCAAGGCTATGCTGAGTCATATATTTTCTTGTACTTGGAAAAGCTTGGAGAAAGCTACAATAACTGTCTGAAGTGACTGAAGGGATATCTGGAAGAAAATTCAAAGCTTGCAGTAAATAGTATTCTCCTTAAAAACAAACAGTCAAGATTGATTCATGAAAGAAAAAGAAAATGACAACAAGAAATCCAGGCAAATTTAAAAGAGGGATCCATATCAAAGAAAATAATGGAAGTGACAGGATGCGACTTTCAGCTTGAGACAAAGACCTGCATGTGCAGCAGCAATGTAAATCTATGTTGGAATAGCAGGTGAATTGTGGCTTGGCAGGGCAAGGAGAGGACGACTGGCGAGCCCGTGCTGAGCCCCTGTGCTCCTCGTGCCTGGGACGTGGGCACTCGCCTGTGCAGAACTTGGCAGAGCTTTCGAGCAATGTCCTGGAGTTACTGAAGCCTCCAAATGAGTCTAAAGTAATGGCAGGATGAGAGAAAATGACCTGCTCAGATGAGTTGAATGGTCATCTTAAAAACTAGAAATGAAATCACGTCAGAAACGGGGAATAATGTAAGGCTGAGGGGAACCACGGTGAGGGAACGGCCCAGCCCCAAAGGACACCTCCTTGACTTTGTGGCATTGTTTATTGGACATCACACTGCTAACAGACTGCAGGTGCACTCTGCAAGAGCAAGTGCAACCACACCATTGTGTATCTGTTATAATGCTAAGACCTTTCCACTGATATTTGTACTGGTATTTGAACAGGTAAACATGCCCTTAAGTCTGCAAGTAGGAAAAAGCTAACAGAGAGTTATGAGATGGAACAGGAAAGGCAGTTATGGTACAGTCAGGGTACAAGTACTGTGTATACTAATATTTCTACGTGTCTTTAACCTTACCACCATGGATAACAGCACTGATGGGACACTCAGGGCTTCAGCATCTGCAGAACAGTGGATGCTTGCAAAATTGCTTGTGCTTTTCCTTTATACTAATATACTTGAAAAATTAATTCAACACTTCCTCCCTGCCAAAGCTTTTGTGCTGTTACTGCAGACCACATAATAATACTAATGCTTCTTCATGCCAAATAAATTACATTCAACCCCTACAGCTGGAACTAATAAAATACTTCATTTTCTAACACCTTTTTTTCTACCATGTATTGGAATGTATTTTTATATAGTAAAAATCTCAGTTTTTCAGTGTCTGAAAGTACAGCATAATAAATCAACTGGAAACTACACAAAACAATCACCCTGCTTAACTCCTGAAATTAAAGTTTGTCTGAAATAAGTTTATTGAACTTTAACTTTTATTCATCTTTACTATAGATTTGTTCTTTTGTTGTGACCTCCTCCTAATGAACTTAAAGCATAAAATACCTCCTAAGGATTGAGATATAAGTATTGATTTAAACACAGCTGGAATGAGCAAGACCTTTGCTAGGTAAGAATACTGTGATTTGGAATATACAATGGCACTAAATTAAGGCTAGAGCACGATCTCTTGGACTATGTGTCACGACTGCATGTGAACACATCCTTAGGAAGTTACTACCTGTCAGCTGAGTTTCTGTAACTCACCGAGTATGTGCTCTTAACTCACCCCAAATGCAGGTGAAAATGTTAATAGCTTCCGTCTTTAGGAACCTAATCCAGTTATCTAGCTTGATGACAGTAGCTTGTTATGCCGCTGTAGTATTCTCATAGCCTGAGGCACAATCTCCCAGCTAACAGGATTTAACAGGCCCTTCCTAATTTCTGTTTTTACTGCTATGTATGTATACAAACCCTGAAACACCAGGAATCACCTACTGATTTCATATTAATGTAACATTGGTATAACTCCCATGACTTTAGGGCAATTTTTCTCATTTATGCTTATGCCAAATCAGGTCCTATGAACTTCATATATAAAGACAAGTGGTTTTAATATGTGGATATAATTTTCTTTTCTTATATAAAATTGATTGTGAAGGAAACTTAATTACATTTAGCCCATCTGTAGTAGTCAGATTAATTAAATATTTCTCTCTGCACTTATCTCTAATTGTAATGTCAACAGACCTGTCCTAGTCCATGTTATGTTGCCATTAAAAAGGAAAAAGAAAATTACTTTTAAAACCTGCAGTAAAGCGATGTTAAGTGTCTGCCTTAAACTGACAAGTTCGAGGAGATTTAAAGTTAAAACTGCCAACTCTTTCAATAACTCACCGTTATTGCTGAACACAAAGCAACCAAAATCACAATACAGGGCAGTTTATACAGAGCCAGCTCATAGAGTGCATCAGAAAATGCTTTACATATATTAAAGGCTAAAGAGGGGTTTTGTGGACAGATTTGAGAGTGCAGATGAGTGCGTCGGTGGCTCGGTGGGTGAGGGGGCACAGGCAGATGGGATGCAGGTGGGGGGCAGTCACGGAACCTTGTGTGAAAGGAAGGGAGACACACCAGCCTGGAAGATCTGAGAGAGTGAGCAGAGAAAGGGTTGTTAGATGTCTTGGAAATCAAGTGGAAAAGGAAGACTAAGAGAGGAACAAGGTGGTTTTGAATGGGGTTCAGAAATGAGGAAGCTTTTGCCAAAAGACAGCGTGGTTTTAAAACCCACAGGATATAAAATCAGAAGGTCTCAAAATATATCTGTAAATGAGGAATCAGCACTGAGTCAGAATGTTTCTATTGAGGTCTGACAGTGACCTCAGCTGTTGGCCCTAAATCAAGCTTAATTCATCAATGACCTAGAAGAAAATAGACGATTGCTACACTAAGGTTTGACACTACAGTGGCGTATGAGATCTCACCCAAGACACTGAGATAGTCTGTAAGTGTGATACAGTAAGATAATACATATTTCAACACATCTCAGTGTACAATCTAAGGAAAAAATGTAACTGTACTTGCAGCAGACGTATTCACAGTCTGAAAAACAAACCTGCACAGGTCCTTGTATGGGAGCAAGTACACTGTAAAGGATAGGAAAGCAATAGTCCTTGACTGTCCAGTAAAAGAGCATCCTTAAAATAGACAGGAAAAAAAATTAACTCTGAGAAAACCCAGTGAGGAATGGTGTGACTTTTCTCCCACTGGTAAGTTTAAAACAGAGTCTGGATGTTTTTCCTGAAAAAAAATGCACTAGCTCATGTATTACAACGAACTACTGGAAAGCAGGCAGAAACTAACTTAGGAAAAATTTATGTTTCTCCCAGCAAACCTAAAACAGCTTTAAAATGAATCAAGACCACAGAGGTCTGAGGTAGAGAGCACCAAATGCCTTGGTTCAGCTGGTAGAAAAGATCAAATGATTGTTTCAGTACATGGCTCTGTTTACGGTGCTTTGAAAAATTACTTCTTCATACTTTGTACAGAAGCCTACTCAGCAGTCATTCAAAAGTAGGCCCAGATAATTGCAAGAACTGTGCTGTGACTCAGTGGAATCAGTAAGAAAGAGATTGATGTTAAAAAGGTATCTCTGAATGTATGCCCTATGCTTGAAAATTCATTTAATATTAACATAAGACTAAACTCTGGATGCATTTTGACAGGCATAGAATTTTTTTCATTTGGGTATCCATTGGCCATCTTTCCTGAAACAGATGACAGAGTTAAGAGGTAAAAGAGAAAGCAGAGAGAAGAAATTACTTGTTTTGTAGTTTTTGTTTGTTTTGGTTTGGTTTCTTAAAGTAAAAAAGTACTGGGATGACAGGTATGGCACATACATAATTTCTGCCTTGAATAACATCTAGCAGGTGGGTCTGTTCCTTCCCTGCACTGCTTCAGATGAAGTCAGTGGAACAACTGTTTGAACAAACAAACACTGACATTCTGCGATAAAAACTATAGATTCAAATGACAATCAAGGATGTGACAAACAAACAGAGAGACATGAGTTATGTTATCATACCTCCATCATTGTCCAGGTTATCTCCACACACCATTTCCATGACAACGTTACATCCCGAGCCACTCCAGCCTACTTGACAAATACAGTGCCAGCCATTCTGATCAAGAGTGCACCTGCCATTTCCATAACAAAGACCTGGGCAGCCATCTAGAAAAGAAAATGTAAAAAAGAAACCTTCATGGAGGGTATTTTTTCTACTTCTATTCTTTTACAGTTGCAATTACTCTTTAACATTTTAATCATATAGCATTATACTTGGTGCCTTCACATGATCACAGTTCCCTTGCAAGCTGTTTATATTTTTTTGTCAAATACAGAAAATGCCCCATCCTGGTCCCTCCCTTTGCTTGTCCAAAAGTCACCTCTCAGTCAGGAATGATGATTCTTTAACGTGTAACGTTTTGTGCACAGGAGAAAAGTGATTAAACATTTAAGAAGATATTTAATGGTATACTCTGTCCACCTTTCTCAACTTATTGAAAAATAAGTTGTAGATCACAAAGGAAGGTATATTAATGTTTCTGTCAAAGATACACATGGAAAATATTGTTCATAGGACAAACTGGCATTTGTGGACATAATCCTACACATTGAAGGGAGTGGAGGTGACCTTTTAACTCTGCTCATAAATACTCAGCTGGCTGGGAAAAAGCCAGTTTGATTTACACCCAGTACAACTCCTTCCACAGAAGGCAAATAAGGGAGCATTTCCTTCCAACATTCAGCTCCACTTCCTTCACATTATAGCTGATTCAATTATGACAAACACTCGTCCTTTAGTGGCTCTGATTCTAGATCAAAACTGAAACAATCACTGTAGCATCCTCTGGATTATGTGCCCGTAAGCTCTGAATCAACAGTAATTCGGACATTCTCCGCTAGATCTCTGCCTGTAAGAGTGAGAGAGGAATTGTCTCTTGGATGTGTGCACTCATGTCCATCTGCTTGTAGAGTTCTGTGCCAGCTCAGACACTCATTAAATCCTCACTATGTCACACATGGAGCCAAAGGACAACGGATAAAGCTCAGCAATCAGCTGAAGAGCACAAGTGACATCTCTTCTGACTTTGGAGGAGCTGCTCAGAGCTGGAAGATCTGTACGACTTGTCTGTCAGGCTGTGACGTACAGCCCGGCACGCAGCACACACATGCCCTGGCAACTTCACACTAGAGACATCACCTCTCTCCTTCTCACCCTTGGCACAGTTTCTCAATCACATCTGACAACAGGGGGACTGGAGAATCTGTCCCTCTTGCTCGAAGAGCTGGAGATGGGCGGCACCGTTGTCTCACGCTGGAATTCTGGAAGTTCCTGCTATAAAATAGCATGAGGTTGGCAGCCACCAGATGCACTATAAAACCAAATTATTTGCCCCTTTAGAGGAGCTGGAGGAAAGGGCAGGATGTGAGAGCTGTTCTGGGTGACAGGGCTGTTTTTCCACTTCAATTCACTGTCTTGCTGGTTAATTAATTTGTATATGATTATATTTTGCTGCTCTGTGTGGTTATCCTCTAAGACTATAAATGTAATCAAATGAATGCCTACACGATTTTGTTACTATCTTAATCTGAAGAAATAAAATAATAAATCTGAAATAAACACCATTTTTTTTTCCTGGAATATTGGTTAGCTTGATGTTTCAGCTAGCAGCATTCTTGCAAGAGGCAATGTGTGTCACTGCTCCGCACAGCACATCCAGGTCTGAGGGACGGCTGTCAAACACAGGGAAGGTACTTGTGCTGACATGAATAAGCAAGTCCTGTGGCACAAAAAATTAACTCTGGTATCAAATAATTTGAAGAGAACTATATCAACATCTAGCATAGACACCTTTTGAAAAAGCACTTATCAAGGGAAGCTTACTTCAAGCAGAAATGATCAAAAAAATGAAAATTTTTGTTCTCATGGAAGACAGGATCAACACAGTTTTTTGTGCAGGTCCTCAGCTCTGGCATTACTTTGGAATGGTGAGAGAAAAAAACTGACTTCTCTAACATAGCACGTCAGATGCCCACATGAAACATGCTTACACTGCTACAACTTTGCAAATGAGTTGAGCATATTATACGTAAAAAAACTGCACTTCTGCACATCTCTCTGTTTGCATATATATCTATCTATATCTCCATAAACAAATGCTTTATCTATTCTGGCAACTCAGCAGTGCAGAAGCTCAGACAAAACAGGTAACACAAATCACTTTAATCCAAATACTTTTGTGTCTTTTCAATATTCTTTCATAACGCTGATACGAAAAACTTACCTCGAACAGCATCTAAGTAGTGAGCTTAAAAAAGAAAAGAACAAAACTGAGATGGATTGAACTCCTGTACTCAAATGAAAATACAGACTCCATTTGCTTATGACTTGGCACCTGTTGGTTAGATATGAAATACATATCTATACTTACATAGACATAAATAGGTCTGCAGTCAGATCTATCCCTGCTGCTGTGATCACAGCACATTGTGTACGCGATTATGCTCCATTTGATGACAAACATGCAGAGAGTCAGCTTGGCCAGACATGGTTGTGTGTAAAATGGGAAGAGCAGTTCTAATTATCTTTTTAATTATTTTGTTTCTTTTCTGGATTTTGTCTACATAATTTCTAGAAAATTAGGCTGTTTCACAAATCTAGTTCTTGATTTAGCAAATCTGATTTAATAAATTCTAGAGACAGTGAATAAATTATCTTAAAACGATCAAGATAAAGATCAAACATTCTGCTTCTTTTCAAGAAGGAAACACGAAAGCTTATGCTGCTTACTGCTGAAAATTAGGCAACCTGCTATTACAATCAACTAAAATGTTTATGAATAATCTTGCTTTGGGACATTTTAGGGGGAAACACTGCTGGACTTTGCAAAAAAACTATCCCGTTTCATTAAAAATATAACTTACATTTCTATAGTAGAGTAGCAACTTCTGAAAAGATCTGAAAGGTTTACCTTATTAAGAATATTGTTAGAAGCCATCTACAGAAACAAAACACCTCTAGTAATAAGTAAAAGATGTAAATCCTCAGATACGAAGGCAAGAGATTTAACACAAGAATTAATTAAGCTGAATAATAGCTTCATCCCCTCACATCTCCTATTTCTTAAAACATTTTTTTCCTTCCTGGCTCAAAGCTCACATATGAACACAACCCAAAGATATGTTAGGACCAAGATATCTTTCTTTTGTGTGCTTCTCTGTTTTTTTAAGAAATTAAATTTATTAATCTTATTTCCTCTGAACTGAAAGCTGCGTTGAGTTCCATTTCTGCGGGACAAGCAGGGTGCACCATCAGCACAGAGTGACATTTTTACACCTGGCCTGGTTCTGGGTCTCTGCTTTCCAAACTGGCTTGAATCAGACTGATGGCTGTGGTGGATCTTTGCAGAACTGGTTTAAGATTTTCCTGTATTTCATTTCTTGAGGTACAAAACCCGCTTACCAATGGTGCAGTGGTCTCCTTCCCAGCCAGGGCTGCACTCGCACTTCCCGTCCTTGCACTGGCCATGTTCAGCACAGTGAGAGTGGCAGGTACGTTCTTCACAGGTGGGTCCCACCCAGCCCTCTTCGCACTGGCATATCCCTCTGGAACAGACACCGTGGCTGCCGCAGTCCAGCGTGCACAGCTCTGCAGGGGATTACAAAAACACAGCATGTGAAACAGCAGTTTCCAAGTGCAAATAGACTTTGCACTGATGCTAGATTTAATCACTTCTATACTAATATCACTCACCAATTGAATCAAATATGGGATTTCATCACCCAGTACAGACCTTACACAATCCGGCTGCCTCCTTTAGCAGTTACTCGCAAGACCATTTACTTATTTGGGGTGGGGACTGCAAAAATGATGGCTTTGCATATGGCAAAGCAATGGTCTAAAACAGACAAGCAATGACACAAAAAATGTCGGTATCTTCTGACTCATTTCAGCTGAGACCTTTAATAACAGCATGCCGTGTCTGCTCCCAGGTCCCCCTGGCTCCGTTCTGAATTCTATTAGAAACTCAAATGTTGCAAATGAGCTGAATTAAAGGATGAAGTGGCACCTTAAATACATATAAGCAAAAGTCTTTGAGATACTCAGACATTTGTAGTGATGGCAAAATGGCCTTCACTTACAGCACAAAGAGCCACCAGTAAGGTAACCCAGAGAAAGACGAGCAAGCACTGCACTGCTGGCGGTACATAATATTACATGACTTACAGGCCCCACAGATCTGCCTAGTTCTAAAATGGCTTTGAAGGATTAAAACTTTTTTCCCCTTCCTGACTTTCATGAGTCAACTGCTAAGAAACAGGACAAGCTGTTTCAGGAAGAGAGAAGTGTCTCCTTCATTGCACTCATAACAATTTCTCTACCTGGGCACTTTAGAACACCACTTATTGTGAAGTGGAATGAAAGTCCTGAATTGTTTTCACTACATCACAATATGCCAATTGCAATTCTACTTCCACTTGGACTAAAGTTGTTCTGTGAAAAGAATGGCTTCATTATAAAAAGGTTCCATGTAGTTTGAATTTGTTTAGAATAATTAGTGTCAAGAGACAGAATTTGCTTGTTATTCTGCAATTAAACTGCCACCGAAATGTTACCTCCTTCTTCCTCTCGGAAAGCAGCTGATAGCACTACAAGTGCAAGCCAAATAATCATGTCTGCTCTGATTTCAAATGTCAGTGTTACATTTTTAGTGGTGGCAAGGTTTTTCCCTTGACAGATTTTAAACAATGATCATTTATATCTTGGAACTCTTGTGTACAAACATTCTTATAAGCATTTGTAGTGACAAATGCTGACACTGTATATACTGAGCAAAGTTTTTAAAGTTTAAATTGAAATCTCATCAAGTCCAATCATTTTAACAAGAAGAAAAAAGCAGCACAGAAATGTGCTGTGCAGTTCACACAGTGACACCGAAGACATGCTGGGCACTATCTTGAGTTAGATTTTACCCCTTGTTTTTGTTAATAGCCAAGGTGATGGCAGAGAATGCAATCAAAAGAATTGATGAGTGACAATATGGAAGAGCATGGTCAAACTTAAAATCACCTTCAGAAGCAGAAGGCATAGTAAAGAACCTAAGATAAAATCCAGTGACAGAAACTTCCAAGTACTGTTCTGAGGAAGTCAAAATCAACTACATAGAAACTAATTAATTTTACTATTCAGACAGGGACTTGTTTTGTACTGGAGTTTAAGATAAACATAATTTTCTGATGATATTTTTGCAAAAGAAAAAGACAAGGAAGAAGACTGCCCTGCTATATTCAAATAAAAAACCGTGCTGAGCCTGGGGCATTATCCCTTAGAAAGACTTGAGTGCTGCCCGCTGATCATGTATTAATCTCATGCTTCATGCCTTGGACTGCCTGCCTGCAGGTACTGGGAAGCATTTCTTCCCCCTTGCTGCATAATTTGACCTGTTTCTTTTGTTTCATTACTTGTTTGTTCCTTAGAAGTCTGCTCAGAGGACTTCAGGAAGGACTTGCTCCGGTATTTTCTTGGGACTGAAGTCACTCAGGTACTTGCTCCTATGATTAAGAAATAAACAGATTCCAATAGATCTGGGATCACAAAAGAATTGTCCCCAGGTCAGACTGGCAGAGGACCACTGGTATTATTTTAACCTATCTTTGTAGCTTGGGGTACAGGCTAACTCCTGAGAATTAAATCTAACAAACTACCTGCTACTTCAAGGATTTAGGCTGCTAGAGGGATGCCTTTGATCTCTCTTGATCTCCCTCTGGTTCATTATAATTATCACTTTTGCTATTTTACTGTAAGTAGCGAAGACTGTTAAGAGGATTTTTAGAAATACTCTGTAGTTTACACTGTACCAGGGTAAGTGGAGTAGATGAGGTTTTTGACCCTTCTGGGCTGAGTGTCTACTGCCTATTTTTGTGCAGGTGCGGGACTGGCTTTGTTCAACTTCTGCCGGAACTTCAGGGAATATTGTAGGCATCAGTATGCAGAAGTGGCAATGCAGGTCTGGACTGGCTGAAGTGGGGAAACAAAGTAATACATAGAGCATCTGATCACGTCAGCAGCTCTGGCAGCTCCCACCACTTCTCTAACTGCAAATAAATCCAAGAACCAGCTGTGGAAAAGCTTGAGCTCATTCCTACAGGCAGCATGCACGCCTGCCTCACCTCCGTCTCCCTACGCTGCAGAATCTCATCACGACAAACCCACCTTCCAAACAAACAAAACAATGAGTGGCATGGAGCCAAAGGCAATGCAGGCACAATCCTGTCACAAGGACAGAGATCTTGCCCATCTTCCTGTTTCACAACCCTGAAAATGTTTGAATGTTTCTCATTGTTTTCCCCACATTTCACACAAGAAATAAAATGTTTGAATTTTATTTAAGCTCCTATTGTCAGTCAGATTAATGAAGTGGAGATAGAAGTTTTCCTATCTCATAAAAAAATATCCTGGGCTTGTGAGTATACAGTCTTCACTCACATGGCTGCTTTTTTGTCTTTTATATTCTATTTTCCCCACATAAGATTATAACATAGCCTATTGTAATACAGTGTTTTCCTGTATCTTAACTACCTCGTCTCAGAAAGCAGCACAGTGGCACAAGCTCTGGATCCCAAACTGTCTCTGTGAGACAGAAGATGTTGGGTTAGTTGTTCTGCACTCAGTTATTCAGTTTTTACACCTCACTTCTGCCGGCAAGTCAGGGCACACTAGCAAGACACCAGAAGTTGAGAAAAAAAGTGTTAAAAAGTAAGTATGTGTCAAACCTTCTCTAGTAAAGGAATGATGAAATTATCTTACCTACCCCTCATCTTTCCTTTTAGTAATGCAATTTTTCCCCAAAATAATGAATGTAAATCTTCTATAATGCAAATCAAAACCAGTTCTGTAAGCACCGGATGAAATGAAACCTGGTTTCTTAGTCTGGACCACACACTGTCCTCAGGTACGCTAGATGTCCTGCTGCTCAGCCCACTCATACTTTATGGTCACCGAGGACAAACTTGAGACATAGAGTTGTTTTAGTGATTTGATGTGAGGCTTCAGAAATGCTATTTCCCATGATAATGTATTCTTCTGCCATGCAAATCCAAAATTCTCCACAGACTTCTCATGCAAAGCAAGGGAAATCAAGCCTAATGTCATCCTATTAATGCTGTGGTAGTACTCACATCTTTAATCCACAGCTAATTCAAACAACTAAGATTAAAAAAAAAGCATTATCAGTTCAGGTTGTCCTGTTTTTAAATGCAAACCAATTCCTCAGCTCCTTCTGCAGATAAGTACAGAAGTATTAGCCTTGCAGGGAGCCACATTAGCGTTTGTGTTTGTAAAGAGTGAATTTCCACAGCAGACGAGACAAAAAGGAGACACTTGAGTGAGTGGACAGTGCAATGGGAAACAACGCAATAAATTGAAATAGGTAAATTGCTTCAATGAAAGTTGATGTGGAAAAAATTCAGGCAGCGCTGAAATCTGACAGCAGGTCACATATTGTGCAACTGTTCCGCTCAGTGGAGCACCTTCCTTCTTCCATAGCAGCTGGTCCCACAGGACTCAGAGCACCCCAAAATGCAGTGGGTGCTCCACTTGGGACCAGCACAGTGGGGCAAGGGTAGGTGCAGCAGTCGAGACAGCCAAATGTCTCCCCTGACTGGAACAGCTATTCCACGCCCCAACCTCTCCATCCATCCCTGGCTCTGCGGTCCCTGTCTGGAGCTTATCATCTGGAACTGGGGTGAGCTGATTCAGATCATGAAATTGGCAAATAATTATCCACTTGATTTTCCTGGGTTAATACCCGGTAGCTTGCTGAGCTAAATCAGCTCACTGAGGGATGAAAGAAGCAAGACAGGCAGGACAAGGGAAGAGATGCAGATCACAGCCTGGACGGGGACTGTCCTGCTGAGGAGCCACAAGCTGTGCCATCGTCTGACTGCAAAGGACAAAAGCAAGGAGGAGGTGACTTACATAAGGTAATGAGGGAGGTAGCTGACAAGGTACACTTTGGATTAGCCGACTTGGGGATATTACATCACAAGCCTCTAGTTATGTTGTTACACTAATTGTCAATCATTCTCACAAGGTACGATGCAGCACACACAACTCCTTAGGTCCCTCAAGTGTGTTGGTGTTTAGGCTTGTGGGCTTACATAAGAGCCGTCTCTTTCCTGCTCCTCTTTATCCCTGTTCTGTGGGATATATGCCTGCCCAGCTACCCGAGCTCTAGGCAGAGCTTAGTGTGTGTGGAGTTGAAGGAGTGTGGTGGGTTGAAGGCTGGCCTGAGGCTAACGACCAGATCCTCAGTAGGCGTGAATTTTCACGGCTCCCACAAAACCAAGTCACTGGAATTCACAGCAATTCATGGCCTTGTTTTAGTTTTTGTACCTGTACACTTTGCAATCAGAACAAGGGTCTCCAAATGTTGATCTGGAAAGTTAATGTCCTCATTTAAAAGAAAGCTCAGCTGTGCAGACTTACTGCAAGCAACATGCTGACAAATTGCTGGGAGCTGGCCTCAAACGACAGCTGCAGCTTCTCATAGACTTTCATGAAATACAGTCTTTATCAAATCTAAAATTCAGAGTCCTCAGACTTCAACCAATTAATGAGTTAGAGACTTGACTAAAAAATGTTCAGCTCAGTCTAGAATTTTTACTGACATGTCCTTCATTCTGAATGCTCATTAATTATCTTGGAAGAAGGCAAATGTGAGCTCTGAAGCATTATTTGTACATATTCTTGAGAAGGAGACAAGTATGTTGATCATTCCTGAGCTAATCTAAAAAGCATTAAAAATTCACTCCACACTCTTAATTTTAATTATCTAAGTCAACAATGAGTTCTTTCAAATGTGGTTTATAATAAGTTTCTACTTATGTGATATGAAAAGGGAAATTAAAGCTAAATATTTTATAATTTGTAATGATAAGTGAAGATTTTAATGTTAATTCGACATGTTGCAGAAATAACTCCTAGAAAATCATACTAAGAATACAAAACTATATGTAAACAAAAGTGGTCAAATACTTACTATGAAGACACTTTCATTTTACTTTTCTTCACATTCGGTGGTGAGCCTTGTGCTACAGTCTAAACCTTAAGTATCATATTCATAATTTTGCTATCCATTTTTTAATAAGTGATTTTCCATAAAGATTAGAAATTAATCTATCCTGACTTTTACCCAATAAATTTAACTGCTGGAGGCAGCAAAAAAATCACCTATCTAGGCCTAATAAAGAAAGTTTTTTCAATTTAAATATACATTGCATTTAATAAGCTTGCATGGTAATTCCAACAATGTTCCCAAGTTTTTCAAATTACCTTCCTGCTGTGTCCTGGAGACAACTCTGTTCTAGCTTTCATTTTCAGCAATTGACTTTATTAATATAATTTTTTACACCACGAAGAAGTTAAAATTGTAAAGTTTTAGGAGTTTCAAAACCACTTGAGCTATGTGGTTCAGTATCTTCATCAATGACCTGGATGAGGGGATAGAATGCACCACTGCCATCCAACGAGATCTGGACAGGCTAGAGAGCTGGGTGAAGGTGAACCTCATGAAGTTCAGTAAGGACAAGCGTAGAGTCCTGCATATGAGGAGGAATAACACCAGGCACCAGTACAGATTAGGGGATGTCCTGCTGGAAAGCAGCCCCATGGAGAAAGACCTTGGAGTCCTGGTGGACAGTAAGTTGTCCATGGGACAGCAATGTGCCCTTGTGGCCAAGAGGGCCAATGGGATCCTGCGGTGCATTAAGAAAAGTGTGTCCAGCAGGTCTAGGGAGGTTCTCCTGCCCCTCTACTCTGCCCTGGTGGGACCACACCTGGAATATTGTGTCCAGTTTTGGGCTCCCCAATTCAAGAGACAGGGACCTACTGGAGAGAGTCCAACGGAGGGCTACGAGGATGATTAAGGGACATGAACATCTCTCCTACGAAGAGAGACTGAAAGAACTGGCGCTGTTCAGCCTTGAAAGGAGATGGCTGAGAGGAGACCTTATTAACGTATAGAAATATCTGAGGGGTGGGGGTTAAGAGGCAGGAGACAATCTCTTCTCAGTGGCGCCCAGCAACAGAACAAGAAATAATGGGTTTAAGCTGGAATGTAGGAAGTTCTGCCTCAGTGTGAGGAGAAACTTCTTTCCTGTGAGGGTGACAGAGCCCTGGCACAGGCTGCCCAGGGAGGGTGTGGAGTCTCCTGCTCTGGAGACTTTCAAAACCCACCTGGACATGTTCTTGTGTGGCTGCCTTAGGGGATCCCGCTCTGGCAGGGGTTTGGACTAGGTGGTGTCTAGAGGTCCCTTCTAACCCCGAACATTCTTTGATTATGTGATTTTATTTTAGCAAAACCTACTGGAAAGCTGTCCCCAATAGAGAAGGTAGCGCGAAAGAGGCCACTATAAAGGTTCTATGTAGATACCAGGTTTTATATTTCCGTATGAGATGTTATTTTTGTGTTACAGCTTATATTATTCTCCTGATTTAAACAAACTCCTTTGGCAATCTGGATGTTATAAACACAGCTAATCCAGGCTTCTTCAACAGCATCAGAGTACACAGTTAGGTGTGCAATGTTTTATGTTCTTACCCAACCATAGCTATGCCAATAAACCATCAAGCCAGGGAAAGTTACTCTACAGAGGCAACACAGAGGTATTAACTGGGCTATGCCAGGGTTCAGTGGCACCAGCCCTTTAAGCTGAAGCTGAAAATCAAAGGGACTTCGACGTGTCTGCAAAACATTAATTTTGAAGTCCGGCTGTCAACTGCCAGGTTTTGTTTCCTCTGGCAAACAAAAATTGGTTTCCTTTGTGGAAGATACAGCAAAGGTGCATTCCCCAACAACTACTGCTGCACCTCCTGCCTGTCTTTCACGTCACCAAGCAACACCTGATGGGAAAACGCCATAGATCTTAAGGTGAAATTTGGTACAATCCAAAATAAATCAACATGACATCATCACTGAATGATTGACATCTGTTTCGCAAAAAAAAAAAGACGACCTCTACTGTCAGAATGCTAAAAGAACATACAGTTCTGATACGTATCTATGTGTATATCCCAGTTTACCTATTTGATTTATAGAAAATAGAGGTGCAAAGGACTTCACATGATCATCTATTCTTCTCTGTTCCAAAACAAATCACACAAATCACATCCCTTAAATCATATATCACATCCCTTAAAAGCTACCAAAACCAGAGATCCTACAACAGGACTAGGTAATCCATACTACCACCAGACTATCTTCACAGACAAATATTCTCTCCACCTAAATTTCTCCTGCTGCAATACTTCTGGTCCTTCTCTCCATGCATCGCACACTTACATCTGACAATAAAATAGGTTATCTCACAATACTGTAACAATTTCTGAGTTTGAACAGTTTGTTATATTTGTGTGAATAGATTCAGAGTGATACTTTAATTACATGAACACTGCAAAACTGCAATTTGTTCTCACATATACATTCAAAATAATTTCCATAATTATTTCCAAAGATTCTACTCTTGATGAAAGTGGGAGTTGGTGGCCCATCCCAACAAAAGACACAAAGAGTGAGATTAATGTCACCCAACCCAAGACGTTTGTCTGAAGTGGTTTTCTATTACAGTCTGTTATCAGACTAGTATGTTTGAATTTATTCAACTATTGATATTTATTCTTCCTGACACTGTCATAAAGCAAGAGACTGTAGCAAGCATATGAATGCTATGTTAAGTAGAAGAGGAATGATTTTGGAAAAATTGTCAAGAAGAAAACAGGTCCTATTCCAAATTATATTTGGTATCATTTCTGGCTCTGAATGAAGTCAGCAAGGCTCTTAAGGTATTACAACTATTTAGTTTTCCATGTGTTACAGAAACATGTGGACATTCATTAAACTCCTTAAATATCATTATTTTCTTGCACCTTCTTGATGTCTTCTATTACTCTGACTCATATAAAGTACTCCCTTTTCCTCATAATTACATGACTGATACCCTGTTTCCTATTTTCTCTTTAGCAGATATACTGGTTTTGCTACGAAATATATTGGTGATTCCAGTAGGTAAGATTTTGGGTGGTCTCACTGGCAATAGAAAACCAGCACAGCTGAAATCACTGTAACTGAATAAAGGTTTGACCCTGGTGCTATTCTTTATGTAATGAACTGCATTATCCCAGGAGCTGTTCTACTGGGAAGCAACAAGGTCCTTCAGGAGGTCGGGTCTTCCTCAGAGACAAGAGCTGCCGAAAAGTACTATTGAATAGTCAGTGTCTTCAGAACAAAGTGGGGCAATTGAAATTTCACACAGCCCTGACTATTATTTGGGATAATTCAGACACAAGTACGGCATAATTATCAACTATTTCTACCAAAGGCAAAACTTCTCCATTCTCCAAACATTGTTTCATTTTAAGCCTTTCTACTGTGAGCTTTATGCAGAAAACTTTCCTAACATGTTCCCCCACAGATATCTGACTACCTTCCTTATCTTCTCACCACAGGCCACGACACATAAAATAAAACCACTGGAACTAAAATGCCATATCCTCGTTGTCTGTTACTCAAAATGTTTCACCATCAATCTAGTGATGGTTTTAATTACTTTCTGGAAATAACCCTACCATCATCTCACTGAACTTATTTCTGATGCATTAAGTACTCCATAAATAGCTCTTTTTGACTTCTACTAGGAAGGCTGCCATTAACACTATTGTGTATCTCAAAATATATAAATGTAATTGCACTTTCAAAAAAATCTATAATGTATGCATTTTTAAAAAACCTGTAATGTAGCTTCTGACAATGCTACAACTATTTGAAAATGTCTTTTCGAAACTGGGAGCCTCAATTTGCTTGAAAATTTGTTTGCTTAGGAAAGTAATCAGTGGAGAGACAGAAAGGTCCAAAGTGCAAACACAACAGAGGCGGGAGAAAAGACAGAGAGACTTTTTTCCCTTCTTAGTTCTTTTATCCACTTTTTTTCCCCAGCTTTATTTTTCATCTGATGAAGAATATTTTCTTCCTGATCCAAATCCAATTTGTATATATAAAAAACCTCATCCTTTATTGATTTTGCTGTGGTTCAAAATGGTATTTTTACAGTGCAAAAATTTAATCAATACAGCCTGATGAATCTGGACTGGTAATGGTAAACATACTAGCAGATATTTCATTTCAGGCAGCCAAGGCTCTGAAAATTGATACCACTGAAAAGGATTACTCATTTGCTACTGGGTATATCTCTGTTTACCCAGCCATAGTACTGGTGTAAAGCAGAATACAATTCTGCTGCGCTTGCCACACAAGGGACTTGAGCTGCAGAACCTGCCTCTTTCTTAGAGATGATACAGGTTGGCAGATCAGACAAGGCCTTTGTGAGAGATGTTTAAAATAAATGAGCAGAAGTGTAACCTAATTGCAAGGGAGATTAGACTGACACAACAGTGAGGAAAACCGCACAGTATCCTGGCCAGGACATTTTTTAAATACTATGTTTCCATGTAAATGTGAAGTTTCCTTGTCAAATTTGGTCCTGTTTTAAAATTTGTTTCCCCTGTTTGATTTCAAATTGTATCTATTGTGAGGCAGTGAGATTACAGTTCTCACAGGAGGTTCACACTCTGACTAACAAGCTCTGAAATCCTTCACAATACCACAAAAGGAAATACTATGCAACATCCACCTTGTTTGATATTTTATTTGATCAGGAGACTAGGAAGAAAGCAGTCCAGAACAATCTCTCGTGAGCAGTAATGAATAAGATGAAAGCTACGAAAGCTGTGCCTTTGTGCTTGCTCACAGAGGACAAAATGCAATCCACGGTTCCTGAGGCTGCAAAGCCAGTTCTGTAGGAAAAATGGGAAACCTGTTGCATAAGTGATAGACCACAAGAATCAGGAAAGGCAGGAGGCCTTATGGTAACAATGAGAAACATAGAAAGCAACCAAAGGGAAAAACAAAACAGGCAAAGAGATGGCTCAGTAGATACATTTAATGAAGCCGTCTCCCAGGTACAGCCTCAACTGCTGTATTAACAGCATCAAAAGAAAAGAAAGATTTTGAGACACCCGTTTTCAGCCAAGGTTCACCATGTTGCCTGAGTGGATGAGGATATATCTTCATATAAGCACTAAACCCTTTGTGATACACAGAAGTACTACTATTAGTAACACTGATGAGGGCTCTGCTCAGAGCATGAAGTTTTCCACAATTATTTAATTAGTAATTTTGGTTAGTAATATTCAGTTAAGAAGTAATGATTTATTTAAGCACTATTTGCAAAGAGTAGGCACCATCTTTAATTCACTGGCTTGAAGGATGACCTTTGAATATGGGTCTGCTCTCAAAAATTGCTCTGGTAAGTGCTTACCTCACTCGTGTCATCTGCTCTGTACGTTAGATCTACCTGCTGACTTCAGTAATGAACATACATTTTACTTATTGTATCTCTGAAGGGCTCAAAATGCTGAAAAGGTGGCCACTAGTACTACTTCTCAATATACTGCAGGACTAGCTATTCAGATTCACCTGTGTAAAAGCAGTGGCAGCCTCAAATGACATAGATGTCACTGCTTCCCAAATGGGACACAGTGGCACTCTGAAGGAAAGGGCATAGTGACATTAACATCCTAGGACTGTATGCTTTTAAAAGGATATGCTTGCATTTCTACAAACTTTTTTTTTTTCCCCCCAGGGAAGAGCCAGGCTACGTGGACAGACAGAAACAGTGGATCATATGAAAGAAGCCTTAGAACTCTGTGATCCCAGCAAACAATTTGTATCCCACTAAGGACTAATATGAGAAATTAAAGGTCATTACCAGCTTCTAAGTAGCATCTCAGCTTCACAATCAAAAGGAAAATCAGCTGAAGAGGCTGGCCTTGCTTCCTCTTTTTTTTAGGACAGATAAGGGGTTTCTTGGACAATCTCAACAGCCAGGCATAACAAGCTCTTTCACAGAAGCAAGGAGTGCAGCCTCAATTAGCAAAAGCCCTACAGTGCTCCGTGACTGACTACAAACACTGCTTACCTGGATACATTGCTCATTGCTGCATTGGTGAGGATGAGTACAGAGAGATGAAGCAGCTCCCAGTAAATAAACTATAACTTCCTCTGTGTCAGCAGCACAGACAGAAATAGCAACTCACATCTGGCAGCTGCTCTTCTGTCTTGTTGCTGCTAAAGCAAAGCTGCAGCTCATGACTTGCATTTTTCCTGCACCAAAGAAGCACCTTGGGCACACAACCCTGGCTTTTAAGTGCACCTGCCATCACACTCCTCACTGTCCCTGCTACAGCTGCAATAATGCTTTGTAGATTGAAAGAAGGGAACGATATTATTATTTTGGTTTCTTCCTTCTATGCTAGCTACATTTTTATACTAACTCATCACTTCTCTGTGGTCCATCCTTTGCTGAGGCAGTTCTGTTACCCCTAGGAAACGCTGCCCAGTCGTATCATACTCAAAGATGCTCTGGCTACTTCTGGCTCTGCAGAGCTGCTAGAGGCACCACTGGGCTGCCATCCCTCTTAAAGGCAGTTTTGGAAGGAGTGCAAGGGTAGCCAGAGTGGAAGCAGAAAAGACAGATGTGCCACGTAAACAATCAGCACTGTGCAGTCTATCAGAAAATGATTTGGCATCCCAAGGTGTTGGATACTATTTTAATAATTTGTTCAGAAAATAGCCAAGGCTTCTTAAACTGAAGAGCGACATGTCTAGATGGACACTGCAGCTACGATACACAAGGAGTTCTTGTTCTATCACGAGTTAAATGTTCTTGAACCAATTTTATTTAAAAAGTATTACTTGAGCTTAAACATTTAAGCAAAAGTCCTTAGAGAGGGCAGAGACCAAGAATTCCTTAGATAGCTACATATGTTACCATTGCAACAATTTGCACAATCAAAAAGCTTAAAAATGCAACATATAGAAGATTCCCATGATTTTGACTTTTTATCAATAGCAACTTCCTGTTTTCAGAGGTAAGTTAAACTTCACAGACTCAACTGCATAAGCATACTGAAATGATAGCCATTTTTGTAGAACTTTTAACAATGACAACAAAAAAATATTATCTGATTTTCAGTGACTGATGCAACACATTTTGCACAACAGATGTTCTGAAATTCACTGAAGGACAAAAACTCTAGTTGTTCCAGTGCTTTTCTGTACTCTCGCTCTAGTAATTCCCATTTTCACTTTTCTAGCTGTAAGGAAGGCAAGCTCCCTCCCAACACAAGAACTCTTCTTTAAATGCTAGTGCTATGGATAACTTGTCAGAGTGTCATCACTGGACTGAGCAAATTAAAAGTTGAAGATTTTCTGTCTTGCTACTGTTCTGTTGTCCATCTAGACTGTTTTTTTCCCTCCATTGCACACCAGCAGAACATTCCCACAACTTCTCTACTTCAGAGGCCTGTTCTATAGAGGGTTCTTGCGGAGTACTAGCCTTTCAGATCCAGAATTTCCATCTTGGTATTTTTTTGAACATTGAGTATTCACAAAAGTCCTTTCCATACTATATCCAGTTGTTTTTCTGTGGTTCTTAATCACTGTCTAGTAAATTGACTACACATAGGTGATAAGGTTGAGATGCAAAAAGGGGTGCAGGCACCACTTTAAGTTCAGGATTCAGACCTTAAGCCCTTTGCTCAGTTTATCTAATCTGGAGGTGCTTGAACCACTTTGGCACCTGAATTGGTGCTACAATCCCACTTATTTCCCAGGTTTTGCCAGTAGATAATCACCCAACTGAGGTCATAACAGCTTTATGTTAAGCTCTCTAATTTCCCAGTCTGCAGGACCTTATATAGGTGTTGCCTAAGGATCCTCTTGAGCATTACTCTCCAAACAGATTGACCTGAGCTGGTCTAGCACAAAAAGCACTGTGGACAGTTCCTAGACACTATGGACTCCGCGCCGTCATGCCACATGTACAGATAGAAAAGTCTCTGTTAGCTACCTGGAATGTAGGATAAACAGGACCATATTGCTCCCACCAGAGCCATTCGGCTATCTTGCTCCTGGATAAGGAAAGAGCTGCTGGGATAGAAACATCCCAGACTAGATCTGTGGATTCCACCCAGTGGAATAAGTAATAGCTTTTTGTGCATTAGACTGGGATTTACAAAAGCTGACTAAAGTAACTTATGTCTACATTTGAAAGAGAGATATTTTCAATAGTTGCTGGATGAGGAGCAGACAGCAATAGATTAAGAATCTTAATTTTCAGGAAGAAAAAAAAGAAAGAAAGAGCCATTATTTTTGGCATATCTGCAAAATAAGCAGCAATCAGTTGAAAAACATCCTAAGTTTCCTCATTGTGTTTCTCATACCCTTGACTTATCCTATTTCTTAAATCAATACATGACTACATCAGGTATTTCAGGTTCCCTCTGGACTGATTTCAACATGCAGGAGAATTAATTTTTATTGGAGTGCTTCTTCACTGCCTTAAATTTCTCATGTTTAAATTCTCCAGCAACACATATTAAGTGTTCCAATCTTTAACTACTAAGTTTTTAACAGAAATTTTGCTCACCAGACATCTTTTTGCAAACTCTTGCAACTCTACAGGAGATACAAATCAAACTAGTCACACTTTTTTTTTTTCTTTTCGGTGAAAAATACAGTAGCAAGAATAGTCTTTCTGCAATGTCAGACGATGTACAGCTGGGCATGCTTCAATCATCCTTTTAATTAGCAGAGCAGTTATAGTCAAAGCTCCTCACAAATTAAAGAAAGAGGACAGTTAGATGAAATTAAGCAAGTCCATCATTTCTTCAGAACAAAACAATGAAGGATGGTTAGAGTGTAATTAAAAAGTTCTTGGGATTTGTCTAAAATAGGGAGCAGAATAGAAGCACCAACATGGAACAGAGCAGTCTACAGAAAATGCCTGACAGATGACATCACGTATTGAGGAACTTTCAAGGCTATTTTCGCTGCTGTGAGTTGTTTCAGAGTGAATATCCTTGTCCTTGGCAAATGAGAATGACAGACACGCATAATTTGCAATTTCCTAAACCTGAAGAGTTTTCTGATTGCGATGAAATGGTTTCACCTAATTATTTTTCCAAGTTGCAGTTTTTGATGTTTAATTTTGAAACCAATTTGAGATGTCTTGAACTATATTAATATACTGTATTATGCCTTCATTTCTTTTTGAAGCACTTTACTTTAAAAAATGCATACTTCTAATGATTTTTAAATTGCTCTACTCTGCACATATCAATTTACAACAATTACAACATTTTGCATTTTTCAAAGCACTTCAGTCTTAAAGAGGTTTTATGCTTTGCAAGATACCAAAGGAAGAGGGTGCTAATCCATTTTTACCCTTTGTAAAATTACCACCAATCTTGCTAGAGAAAGCTTAACCAAAAATAGATATGCTAAATATATACCACCTCCATATAATCCTTCTAAGATGAATATTTTTGTGACTAAGAACTGCCAGTATTCTTTTCTCAATCATAATTAGGCTGCTTCAGTAGTATAAATGGATTCAGTAGAATTATGACAAATGTCCTGGAGTAAGGAGGACGGAAACTGGCCTACTTTGGCTGAGTAGAGTCTGGAGAAATGAATACAGGACAGGATGTCAGAGGCATCAGCTCTGTCATAGATTTCATTACTATTCTGTTTGTAAGATTTTAAGCATAATGCTGCAATTAATTAGCGACTTAAGGCTGGATTCTCACCTGAACCACACTGGGATTGCACTGGTGCATCACTGCAGTTACACTAATTTATGCTAGCTATGCTCTGCCCCCCCTTTTCTCTTGACGTTTCACTCCCTTAATCTCAAGGCTCCATGTTAAAGGTGTCAATCTGAGAACAGAAGATGAGGGTTTTTTTGATCCATTTGTTGGTGCTGCACCTTCAGTGAGCCAGAGCTTCCCTTCTACCTGACACAAGCAGTCAGTGCTCACAAGTTTGATTTTGTCTTTCTGAAAAGCACTGCCTATATGCCTCAAAGGGAGATGACTCATTAACATCAAGGGATTTTGGATGACAGCCTATAAATAAAGCAACAAAGATCTACAGACAGTAAGTAGAAAGTTGACTATGCTGAAGTCCTAGTGATATTAAAATAGTGTACTATCAGTCTTCCATCCAGCTGCATTATTTTGTCACATATGCAGTCAGTGATCCCCATATGGCACAGGTCAACTGAGCCATACGTTGGAGGTCTGGATAATAATGAATTTTCATATACAATTGTAACTGGATTCAGTATGGTGCAAAGATGCAAAGACTCTGAAATATTCCAAGGATGACCTTTCCAGCACAAGTAGTTTTCACAAAAAATATTTTATAATCAGTCTCACTTGGAACAAAATATGAAATTCCTATTCTCCATGCACATCTTTTAGAGGAGCAGGGAAGGCTGAATGAGAACTGGGATCCAATCTCTTGTGCATCTCTCTTGGGCACAGTAATGGCCAAATGTCTTTGGGCATTTTTGTGCAACTTGCCAAAGGATGACCAAATCAGGAAAAACCTAAAACTAAATGAACAAAGGTATAAACAAGATAGGAAAGAATTAATTCAAACACAGAATACTCACATTTATATTGTAACTAATATATAATGAGTTTTTAACTTTCAATGCTTTACATAAGATAAGCACTTATTTTTCCACAAACTAATCATTAGAGAGAGAAAATCACATGGATTTTTTGACAGCATGAGCTAAAGCCATTACAGTGTTTGAAGAAGACCTATTTGCTGTATGGTAGGTATGTCTGTTGTCAATTTCTTGGACAATGTGGAACTGTAACAATGCTGCTTCTGTTTTTTTTTTGTCTTGTAAACACTTTTGGAATCAAAATGGTGGAAAGACAGCTCTCCTCAGGTATCTCTGTGAACCTCTGCCTGAGATCTACTTAACTTGGACCTAACAGCTTTGCCTTCCTTACTTTTAGGCAAAAGCGGAGTCAACTCTCCTCATTCCTGGTACAGTGAAACTCTTCACTGTGAGGGTGGTGAGACACTGGAAAAGGTTGCCCAGAGAAGATGTGGATACCCTCTCCATGAAAGTGTTCAAGGCCAGGTTGAGCAAACTGGTCTATAAGAAGGTGTACCTGTCCATGTCTGAGGGGTTGAAACTAGGTGATTTTTAAGGTCTCTTCCAACACAAACCATTCCATGTTTCTATGGAGACTGCAGAAAGTGGATTGAACGACTGTTCAAGGGACAGATGATTAAAACAAAGAAATAAAGTTACTGTAGTAGGAAACACTGGATCTCTGTGTACTTGAACGTAGATTACAGACAAAGGCAGCAGGCAATGTCTCCTCAGGTCAGGAGTAATGAAAGATTCAGTTCAATTAGATTGCTTGAATAATGACTGCTGCAATGATCCTTGCAACTGCAATTATAACAGCTATGTCCAAGATATAGCATCTGGAAAAACCCAGCTGGAATAATTTTATGCTGTCTCCCTACAAACTTCTGGCATTGGTTTATTTTTGAAGTAGTGAAAGCCACACTTGGTTTTGATATTTGCTGTCCAAGTCAGTTGGCAAACTGGCAAAACAGGCTAATCCATCTCTCTCATGGTAAATAGATGCCACAGAACAATTAAAGCACTTTGATCTTCTCTGTATAATAAACCAATTCCTAGGTACAGAGGGAAGGTAAGTGATTTTTTATTTTTTTTCTCCTGATGTCATATCTGCCTATTAAAAGGATATCTATCAATGTTGTTTTGGTTGGTGTAGCTGAAGATCTATCCATATTTTTGGAGTGAAATTCAGTAGATGCTGCCTAAAGAAGGCAAAAGAATCAGGAGCATATTATCTTTCTGTTTGAACGTTAGCTGATAGGAAGAACCTTTACTAATAGATGAAGGAGTATCTAGAGGTGGTGCAGTGAGATCGGTTTTTGGCAGTCCAGAGGTCGGAGCAAAGACTATGTCAAACATCTGTGTTAAGTTCACTGGCCAAAACTGGCCTGGACAGTGTGGAACTGTAACAGTGTTGTGACTCTGTTTCTTTTGGTCTTGGCAGTATTTTGGGAATCACAGCACTGCAAAGCAAGTGAGCAGGTCTGTGCTACACTGGAGAAGTATCCTGTCCTCAGGCTTCTGATGATACCCATAAGATCTCAAAGCACTGCAGAATGACCATTTTTTTGGCTAGAAGCTGGTGTAATGCCCACATCAGGAGGGGATGTCAATGATTCTGGCAGCTCTCCCCAGCTCATAGCTGTTTATAGTATGCTTTGTAGCAACGCCACCAAGGTGCCTGATTGCCAACTAATCCTCATACGTAAAAGATGCTCAACCTGATAGGTCACGCAGGACAGTTTTACTAGAGCAGTAAGTCAGAGTCTGGACTTGTTATATGGTAGTTAGCCCAGTGCCACACAGCTTCTCTCAGCAGCCATAGTGTAAGAAACATCTCTAACATGAGTTATTTTTGGATAGAAGAATAATCCTCAACTCTGAACAGAAACTAGGGATGCTCTTGTTATACCCGTCTTTGTAGTACAGATGTTGTCTGGTGAATTATTCTATTCTAATCAAATAAATTAATTCTTTAAAAACATACACAAGGCCTAAAGAAAAAGGATGAGCTCTTCAAAAAAAGCATTGCAAAAGTTCAGTTGACAATCTGAGACATTTAGCTGCTGACCCAAAAAAGAGGATAATGTCAGAATTCATATGCCTGTGTGGAAGCCTCTGAGATGGACTCTGCAATATCTAGGTTGTTCAGAGCTGTGCCCTCCTCATTTCGACAGTTCCTTTAGAAACCATGCCCCACACAAGGGAAGAGTAGAAATACATCCAATTCACTCCATTACTCTGCTCTTTTGTGCATGTGCTCCCTCAAATATTTATATATAACTATATATCATCTTTTTTAGCTATACATTCATCTTGTTTAAGCTAGCCACTTCTTATCAACCAATTAATTCAATCATGTCATGGTTCAGTGTTTGTTGTATCCACATGCAATTCCATGTAGAATCTGATCTGAACAGTCTGGTAGATTTGAAAAAGACAATGTCTTTAGTACAGCAACTGTACAGAACAGCAAGTATATACAAAAGCAAGTAAATGCTTGAATGATCAGGCCACACATTCTTAGCAAAATGGTATTTCTTTAAGTGTGAAAAATGAAACCTGTTTCATAAGAAACACAGGAAAGATGAGTTAGTTAATTTGTAGGTATCTTCTTCTGTCATTCTTTCACCTTTGAATATTTAAACTTGAAATTTCAGTGTTCCTCTGATCTAATTATTAAAGAAGCAATAGGAAAAAAGCCTCACATAGTTTATGTTGCCACTCCTACTTCTCAAAGGCTTACCTAAACCCCATGAAATACATATTTTTTTTCTTTGATGTTATTCTTCTTGTGGAAATAAAGATAGAGAAATGGAGAGAGAAAGAGAAAGGGGCGTGGCACAGAGAGAGAGGTCTGTGTATAAAGCACTTTAAGAAGCAAATAGATTTTAAACTATTCGATCTTTTTATAGACATTAAGGACAACACACATAACAAATTTGACCAAGAATTTGACAGTCTTACATCTCACAGAAAGAAACACAATTTTAAGACTTTTCATCTATTCAAACTGTGAGCAGAAGGAACACTTTTTAGCAGACAGGATCAGGCATAATTGATACAATTTGCCTACTAGCCTTTGTTTTCAGTCTTTGTGAGAAAGTTGAATTTCTAAAAAATAAGTAGAAACTACGAGTGTCAAGCAGAAATGGAAGAAAGATTTTTTTTTTTTTTTTTTAATATGTCCTACAGAAAATCAAACAGCATGAACACAATGGTCTACACTAGCCTCAAAAATCCACAAGATTCCAGATCTCAGGCTGGGGCTCCAAACACTGGTAATCCTTCAGGATATGCATGGGTCCTACAGTTACCCTTCATCTCTGTTCAGCCAGGTACACACTGATTTCTGTCTCTGCCCAGTCTGCTGCTTGGAAAATGGAATTCCTGATTGTTTGAAAAGCTAGAGATTAGCAGGTAGTGGAAGGTATCATAGATATGGCTCATCTCGGGCTAATGTACCCCAAAACATTCTAGCATCTTTGGTATTTCTCCTTCGTAAAGTGCAGCAAGATATATGAATTTCTACTTAGGAAAAAGATAAAATGCAAAACAATTTATCCTTTTATTTTGAAAATATTCAGAATTTGCTTGGGAAATGCAGAAATCATTAGGACAGGAGCTTATATTCTTCAAGGTGATACAGAAAGGCAAATTTTCACAGGACCAGCAATGGTGCAGTACAGAGATGGTGGGAAAGTGCAACGATTTGATGCAGGCTGAGAGACCGCTTGTCTCTCAGCTGCAAAGCTTTTCTTGCTGTCTGATTCCAGACAAGCCATCTGTGATTTACTCTTTTCATCCTCGTCATTGTACAGAACCTCATGATTTTTTTCCATTCGCATATGACAGCTCGTTTACCCTGACCTTGTTGACTTACTCATATGATGTTTTCCTTCCTTGCTAAAATCAAGCTTTATTTCCAGCATGCAGAGCAATCACTGATGCTAGGAAGAAAGTCTCAAGCGTAAATGAACATAGATACTTCAATCTAACACTCATTGCATTGCCACAACAATCCCGAATCTCATTTAACACCTATGAAGAAAGATATATTTGAAAGGAAAAATCTGAAGTATCTAGCTATAAAGAGAGTTGCCTGTTGATGCTTGTAAAAGCATCCTTTGATAGCTCAGAAGACAGTAGGGATGAAGAAAGGTATTCTCCCTACTGGTTGATGGAGGAAAGGAAAAAAGTTACATTTTAAAAATTATTCAAAGCAGCTTTGGAGGCAAGACAAGCATGAAAACTATGATCCTAGCACACAAGATAAAAGCCTCTTCACTGCAGTTACTTATTAGCTCTTTGTTCCCTTACTTAATATCTAATTGCCCTATGCAGCTGACACAAGAGACCTATTGGAGATTAGTATCTCTTTTTGAGCTACAATAATGTTGTATTAGAACAGAATTAGTTTGCATATTTTGTGAGTTAAAAAACTTTCCTAATTATTTGCTTCACTAATGGAAGTACTACTGTATTTCTAACTTCAAGGAATATTTCTATCACCTACTAAAATGCATGATACCAACACAAGCAACCAGGCTTTTACTGAAAGCCAATAAAAAGTCAATTCTTATCAAAGCAGGTACCATATCCAAGAGTGCCAGACTGAAATTGCACTACATTTTGGAGCATAGAAGAATGCAGAGTCTTTGTAACAAACACTGAAAATTATCAGCAGGTCAATATTTCATTCCTTAAAAATTTATCATGGAGAGGTATGTTTTACAAGTCCCAACTTAAAGATCAAAACCATACACTTTAAAATCTGAATGGAAATTTATACTGTTCCAAGTGTTCTTCTGAATGATGATATCTAAGAAAAATTGTTGACTTGGACCACTGGTTATATTCCACAGTATACAGCAAATCTGTCACTTGCATCTATTCTGTACTGGGATGTGCTACTCATCATCTGAGATTCCAGTTTTTTAAGCTTTACAGGGGAAAAAAATAGTAGTACGTACATTGGTAATAACATGCTCCATTACAGAGTAAAATGACCAGAGTGCATTCATTTCAAGAAAATGAAATGTAAATGTACAAAGCACATAGGAAATCCATTTCAACTCTTAATCAAATTCAGTAGTATCAAACCTTGATGGTCCTCTAAGAAAGAAAAGAGTTTTTATCCCAGCATGAAAGAATGGATGGTCATTTTTGTTTAAAGATTTTTTGACAAAGCCTTCTTACTCATCAGTCACTGCATTCAGATAATTATTTTTTTATATCCTCCCAGTTACTCTCAGGGTTGTGGATTCCTTCATTGCACAAGCCTGTAAGTGCTCAGCATCTCAGGCGAGAGTCATGCTTAACTCCGATCCTCGCCAGGAGGCACCTGCATTCTTACAGGACTACTGTTCTCACTGTCATGCCATCAGGCAGTCCACATTCTTGTCAGTGAAAAAGCCTTTTTATCCTTGTCAGCAGAAAGCCAGCAGCTGACAAGCCCATTAAGTGCCATGCCACAGCACCCCTCGTTCATCCCTATCTTGTTTTTTTTTAAATTCATACTGGCACAATAACTGCTTTCTTTCATGACTCAAACAGAAAGCAAAGGCATTATTGAAAAAAGAAAATCTCCAGCTTACCTGTTGAACAGTCTGAACCTGTCCACTGTGGTTCACAGCTACAGAGTCCTGTGTCCAGGAGGAAAGTCCCATGCCCTGAGCACTGCTCCTGGCACACGGGAAGTGACGTCTCGCAGTTCACACCGCCCCAACCTGTGGAGCAGTGACATTCCCCTTGGACGCACACACCATGGCCAGAGCACATAGGGTCCAAGCAGTCCTCTGGAAAGCAGGGAATATACAACTTAGAGCATAAAAAGTGGACTTTGCAGTGGTTTTCTACTGAAGTACAGTGCCAGGCATTCACATTAAATTGGTGATTTTGTGAAACAGTCTAAACTGTAAATACTCAACAAACACAAAAACCAGTCTATTCTAACCTCTGTGCAAAAGTATGAGCCAAAAACATAAATAAAAGCCGGCATGTGGAGTGGTAGAAATCGTATGATTCTGCTTTTCAAGGCTATCTGTCTTATTCCCAAGACAGATCTATTGGACCAAGTCAGTGAAGTCTGTGCTTCAGTAGCAGGGCTGGGAAAGAACTGGAGCAATTAATAATTACTTCTACAACTGTGCATTGTGTTTCCATTTGGGTATTTGTGCTCTGTGTTTTATTTACATCTGGGAACAGAAAGATCCATTCTTTCACCTTCCCATGGAAAAACTATCTCAACAGTTGAAAATAAGATACAAGAAAAAATAGAAATGGCCTCTGCTAACCCTGAGTAGTAAATCTCTGACTGAATACTTGCCGCAAAAAAAATCTCATAACATCCTAAAAAGCGTGTGCTGGGCAATTGCAGATAATGAACAGATTCATAAAAGTCATAACATACTGATGAAGAATTTGCAAACAGACAAAGAGCTAAATTTGTTCTCAATTTGGATTAAACTATTCCTAGTGAAAAATTCAGGAGCTCTGTAGAAGAATTTAAATCAGCTGGTTAGCCCTCTATAATCAACGCAGTCTTTCACAAAGCCCAGCATTTCTTTAACAAGCCAGATTTTACGCAGAACACTGCCTGCCTTCTCTGGAGGCTGCAGAAAGACTGTGGAGCTGAAGAGGATTTGTGGGGTCCAAACATGGGAAACAATTAGCCAAAAGCCTATTCATGTTAAATCATGCTTCAGACTAATGACGAAGAGACACTTTGAAAGTTCTTCTATGTATTTTTCAAGCATCGGTACAAATAGTGTACTAATAATTAAATTGTAAATTTAACAAACAGCATTCTGTGCTACACCAATGAAGAGATACTCTCTGCTTCAGTAAGGGAAGACTAAATACTTCAGACATAGAGATTAACAGCTTCCTGTTTATAGGACCTTTTGACCTAAGAGTAAAGAAGTGATGCTTTATCTGTTGAGCTGCTGTGCCACCAATTCAAGATCTTATTTCAAGATTTACGTTCTATCTTCTTCAGCCTTCCAGGCTTGTGCACAGCACAATGAAATTCTGAAAAAGGGGAATTAGTGTTTCTGGACAACACACATCATCTTAAGCCTAGGAAAAAAGCACTTGGCCATTTTCTTTCATCTTGAGACAGTTCTTTGTTTTGCTGATTTTTTAAAACTAATTAAGTGACTCCATAAAGAGTTTAACAAGTATCGCTCACTTTAGTAAGGATAATTTGACAGGATAAATTCAAAGGATTCCCACAGCAATGAATACATGCAGCCACTGGTGTTCCCTGGATAGTACATCTGTTACTAGGCCTGCTACGTTAACAATACTGCTAAAATACTGAACTCGTATTTACATACAATAATGTAATCTCAATTCCTGACAGAATTACTTTATTTAGCACACCAATTATGTTGCACAATGCAGTAAAGTGCACAGTCATGTCATGCACACAGTTACAATAAAACCCCACTGTACTTGTTTGCACAGGTTTGTTTCATCAATCCTATTTTAAATATGTCACTTTAAAAATCCAACATTTTCACACTCTTTATTTCAATAGTTGTCTGATCACATTTATCTCAATTATTTTTTTCAGCCATTTTGCGTGATCACCTTATGGCAAAAAGAAAAGAAACCAAAACCAGCAGTCAGCCTCTCACCGGCTACAGAAGGGTTCAGCATCACAGCCTCAGTGAGTAAATCTGTGTATTACTTGTGTTTTCCCACTTAGGTTTTCTTGGTTTTGTCCTTTTTTTAAACTACCAACAACCAAGTATGTCAGAAGTGTTCTCTTGATCCTCCCTTTAAAAACCATACCAGGTATGTCAAATCTATCAAATCCATCCTGGACATTTTTCTGACTAGAGGATTCAAGCCACATAAAAAGCCTACTCTGTGTCCTACTCAGAAGACTTACCTAAAAATCTATACATCAGGAAGCACAAAATATGTTGTCACTAGCTTCAGGCTAAGGGGACTAGTGGAAAAATCGTCAAATCAGGGCAAGCATGAAGAGTTCTGCTTTCTGAGGCAACGCACAGGGGAAAAAAGTCAAAGCTGATGAGCTATCTCAGATATGCTAAGAGGCAACTGCTTATTTCTGTAGATGAGGGCAGAGACCCATCAGTACTACAAGCAGCAAAAGCACAGTTACTTTTTCTCAGAATTTCCCACTTTTTATTAGCCAAGCCTGAAAGGATGCCAGTTTAGCGCCCTGAACACAGGCTCACAGTAAAAATGACATATGACAACAGAATTACACAACATGCTCTGGTAAACTGAAACTGTTCGCTGCTCTTTTGGCTTTATATTGTCAGTATGTTCTTCAAAGAAAAATCTAAAATGTAACATAAGAAAAAAGGGAAAAGCTGATTACGATCTTCTGATTACGCTGGAGAACCACTGCATCGTATTTTGTTTAAACGATCTTCTGATTGCTTTACCCTTAGCTTTTGGCCAAATAAAAACCAGTCACAGCATAGGCTCTCAGGCTCTCTGACAGTGTGTGCTAAGAGATGGAGGTTAGTTGCAGCAAGGAGGACTGGGAATGCCAGCCCTCCCTTCCCCAAAAGCATATCTGGAGCCTGTGAGAAGAAAAGTAGAGACAAATAAATCAAGATGGTCTCAAAACTTTCACCAAAAAAAAAAAGGAATCCTTGATTTCTGGGATGTTTTTCAGGAAACTTGTGGAGGATTGAGAATACACTGCTTGCTGAAAGGCAAAAACTTCTACCCCGTTCTGTTCTTGCTACTGAGATTCAATGGTGGGAGCGAGCAGAAATCATTTGAGAAAGAGAGACCTCTTGGACTGAAAAAGAAATTGAGTCAGCTTCCACTGACTGTCATCGAGACCTGAAAGCCTCTACATTTAATAATTTTCTATCTTAACATTACTTTCTATGAAACAGTAAAGGTGCTTATGAGCAAAACAGTAGGCTTTACAGCAAGTTCTCACATCTACATGAACTCTTAACTACCTAAAAACTAGTTTGGAGATTAAAGACATAAATAACGATAGACAGGGGAACATCACAAACCTTCTTCACAAATCTCTCCTTTGTATCCAGGGACACAGATGCAGACACCCATGATACAAGTGCCATGGCCGAAGCAGGTTGGATCAATGCACTGTTCTTCTGGAACATCACACTCTGGTCCTTTCCATCCATTTCGACACACACAGTGACCTTTCTCATATTCTCCATTTCCACTGCACAGCACTGGACAGGAATCTAAAGAAGGCAGATTGACCTTTTTAACATATTTACATACTCACATAGATTAACATTTATTGCATTTATAATTCATTAAATTGCTTTTCCACTCCAGCCCCAAGATCCTCCATTGGATCTCAGGGTTGTGACAGGCTGAAATCTTTGAACTAGGTAGTACAGCAGTAATACAATGGTCTCATCTTCTCAGTCGGTTTCACTAGAATACCTTAATTTTGACATGAAATGGGACATCTTAGAAGTTAAAAAATGATTCCCTCCCTTGACTGGCCTTTGAAGAAAATTTGCAGTAAAGCCTGCTTATGCTTTTCAGTAAGATTAATTTTTCTTCCCTGTGAATTGAAGCAAGATACTGTTCTTTTCTTCTTTCTTCTAGGCAGGCTTAACATTACTGAAGTTTTAGCCATTACAGATCTGCACATAAACCAGTGATGTGGAAGCTTAGTTTTACAATCCAGTATCAATTTCTGAGCCAATCAAGCTCTTAAAAAATAAAGTCAATCCTAAATTTGAGGAAACATTGGAAAAACACCAGAACTTCCAGACATCATTTGCAGCAGATGATGGATAATACCAATAGAAATATCTGAAACAGAAATAAGCTCAATTACAATCTTTTTAGCATGTATTTTGCCCAAATGCTGGGAAACAGTCTCTAAGCTGCTTTAGATTTCTTTTCTACACCCTATTCAAGTTAAGACCCCAGAGGCATTTGACATTTTTATGTAATTTTCTCCAAGGTGAAACTGTTTATCACTTTTAAATAACAGGAAACATTATGCTAAGCTAACACACTTACTAAAAAAATGTATTTCATAATCATGGAGCAGATGCAAAGAGTGATGGAGGAATCTGTTAACTCAAAGTCAGGGAGAGAGAAGTGGTTGACACATCCTAGCTCAAGTACAGCATAAAGAAACTTCCTACATGTGTGCTTGTACTGTATTTGCCACCTGGCTGAAAAAAAGGAATTTAATCTCCTTTAATCACTTTGAATCTTTGCAAGCCTAGCAGGCACACACTGTAATCATGTTCCCTGTCATGCACTGTGGGTCAGTTAATACGAGATTACCTTTTGCACAATCAGGACCAAGGAATCCTGGAAAACAATGGCAGTGTCCTGAGATACATTCTCCATTCCCATTGCAATTAGTAGAGCAGTCATCCAGGATTTCTGTTTATTCAGAGAGTTGCACACAAAGAAAAACACAAATTGGTTGAATTTGAGACAAATGACATCTTCACCTCACTCTGCAGGACACATCTCAACATACAAATAAGTGCAGAGGCAGTAAAAGGCCCATTTTCATTCACAGGGAGCATAAAACAAAATTCTGGTTCAAGCAGCTTACAAATATTAGATTTTGTCTTGACAGCTTCGAGATAACAAGTGCATCATTTATATTACACCAAAAAGCTTTTAAAGTAAGTGTTCATGTAAAATTTACTACCATTAAAAGCACTGCAAGAACCAGCGTATTTGCTGAAAAATGTTCACCTTAAACACTTTCTTTTATTGCTGAAGTAATTTGTTTGAAACCTGTTTGAAACCTGTTTATAGATTAAATTGCCTTCTGTGGTGTTCATTTGAACCATGTGAATTGAATTCCTTGGAGGAGGGTAGAATTTCCACTTCTATATAATCAGATAAAAAAAAAGTTCTTTGTACAGTGATGAACTAGATTTGAAGAAAAAAAGCCACCTTCAATTCTGATCTCAAACTTGCCCATGTTTTATCACACAGCTTTGGACGGTAAACCACTTAACCTCACACATCTGGGGACAGGCACATCTCTCACAAGGATTAGCTGTTTTTAATTAACACATGTAATTCCTACAGGAATTCCATGGATTCACTGATTTGTGTGGGTTTTATGTAAAGAATATGAAGCAAATCCTAGGCTAAGATGCTCCCAGGTGGAGCAGGTCACTGTCAGGCTGGGACTTGGACTCAGAGTCTCTGCAGCCTATGCAGGTACTGTGAAGGATGGGAGAGGGGCTGCAGAACTGTGGGAACTGAGATGTTTTCATGGGCATATGCGCTAATAAATGTGGGGAAGTGCCTCTGCTATGGGAAGGTGGGAAACAGAATTGTTTAGCTTGGAAAATAACCTTTAAGACCATGGAGTCCAACTGTTAACCTAACAATGCCAAGTCATGACTCCTTTCCCACAAAAAAATAACAACTGTTGGGAAAAAAGAAGAAAACTCAGATCCTTTGAGGGCTATCTGCCCGTAGCAAGCGATTTGGGAGGAAAAACTTCTCTGAAGTAAAGGGAATACCATTGGAATATATTATCTAATCAAATCTGATATATTTTTAAACTGAAATGTAACCTGTCAAATGATGAATTATAAACACACCCTACAACTAATATGAAAAACTAAAGTTTATTTTAATCTTATTAATGGACACTTGGACAAATAAAGAGTGAAAACTCCTACTGTTGTTTAAAAACATTCATTCTGGCCTGTCAGTATATACCAAATAACAGCCATTTGATATGTACCTATTCATTAGATATCCACAAACTGCATGCAGATTTCTGTTTCAAAGTCAAAAGATCAGCTCATTTTCAGAAAAAAGTTTTTTCATAGGTGTGCTGCTCATTATTAATTTTCACGTATTATGGTTCATTATCAACTCTTCTCTTGCTCTATGTGTATATTGATCTGTCTTCTCAGCTTTCCAGAATCACATGGTAAATTAACCTTACATTGATCTGAAATGAATTAACGGCTTGAAAAGTTACTTCTCCTTGATGCAATGTCCAGTTTGAGCTGGCCTTTACTCAGTTTATGAAAGCACTTGAGGCACACCAGATTTTGCATGCAAATTACCCCTTGAAGTGAAAGCTTGTTGAGACCTTCAGCTAACATGTCAGCAAAATCAATTTTGTACATAACTAACACTGAGCAACTTGAAATGCTACCTAAGAGCTGCTCACGAGGAGGGCATGACTGCTGCACAGTCAGTAGTAGCACAGAGCAGAGATGCATCCGTGCTCTTGCTGTGTTCTGAGGGTTTCAGTCTGTGGTCCAGGTTGTATTAGGTTTGCCTGGCCAGATTTTGGTGGCAGGGAGCCTGTAGGGTGGCTTCTGCAAGAAGCGGATAGGAGTTTCCCCAAAGTCTGATGGAGCCAATGTCAGCCGGCTCCAAAGAGGGACTCACCACTGGCCAAGGCTGAGCCCATTGGTAATGACAGGATAGGAATGCCTCTGGGAAAACATATCTCAGAAAAGGGGAAAAGAAGAACTGCTCCAAACAACAACTGGGAGAGAGACAGAGGAGTGAGAATATGTGAAGACACCAAGGTGAAGAAGGAGGGGAGGATGCGCTCCAAGCACCGCAGCAGAGATTCCCCTGGGTTGTGGTGAAGACCATGGTGAGGCAGGTTGTCCCTCTACAGCCCATGGAGGTGATCGGGTGTAGATGTCCACCTGTGGCCCATGGAGGACCCTACGCTGGAGCAAATGGTGTAGTCCTGTGAGCAGGCAGGGGCAGGTTGCTGCCAGAGCCTGTAGCCTGCGAATAGCAGCCCATGCCGGAGCACTTGGCTGGCAGGACTTTCATGACGCCATGGGAGACTTGCCCTGGAGCAGTTTCCCTGAAGGATGGCACCCCATGGAGGGAGTCACATTGGGGCAGTTTGTTAAGAACTGTCTCTCATGAGAGGACTCATGTTGGAGAAAGTGTGTGAAGATCATCTCCTGTGAGAGAAAGACCCCACAATGGCCCAGGGGAAGAGTGAGGAGTCCTGCCCCGGAGGAAGAAGCAATGTTGGAGACAACATCGGATGAACTGGCCACAATCCCCATTCCCTGTCCCCCTGTGCTGCTCAGGGGGAGGAGGTGGATAAATTGGGAGTGATGTTAAGCCTGGAAAGAAGGGAAGGATGAGGGGAAGGCATTAGTTCTTTTTTTAAGATCTTCTTTTATTTCTCACTACTCTTCTCTGACTTGTTCTTTAATTAATTTAACTGATTTCCACCAAATCAAGTCTGTTTTGCCCAGGATTGTAGATGTGGGTGATCTCCCTGTCCTTACCTCAAACCATGGGCCCTTTGTTATATTTTCTCCCCGTGTCTGGCAGAGAGGGGAGGTGAGAGAGCGGCTGCGTGGGCACCTGGCTGCTGGCCAGGGTCAAACCACGACAGGTGGTTGATTCCTTTGTCAGCAGAGATGTCAAATATGACAATATGACTCCAGCCCATTCTGGGGTAAGGAGTATTGCTCAATGATTTTTTTCTATTATTTTTTTTTAGAAACCCTCAAACAATCATGAAAATAAAAGCAGGAGAAAAATATTCATGTTATGAGAACACAATAGCTAGCACCATTTTCAAAAGCATCAGCATTAAATTCTTGCAGCATGAACCATCTTTTTTCCCAGAATGTCCTCCTATAGCTATTTCTGAGAGCAAGTCTAAGGATTCCTGCCTGTACTGTGGCTCTCACTGCTCCTCTCTGTAAGACCCAGTCTGTTTTGCCTATTGGCCAGAGAAGGTATGGACAACTTTTTCACCAAATGTAACAAGAACCAAAGTACAGCATTTTTTTTTTCTTTAATTTTTTTAAAGGGTATGCTACTTAACAATGAAATACTGGTTAAACCCTCCTGCATAAACATTGCTATCTTATAAAAGAAATAAGCAAGTGGGCAGGTATTTGGATTCTGATCTGGACTGGAGTTTGACCAGGTTTTATGTTCTTCATAAAGCATCTGTGAAGATGCTTCATAAAATGCTTGAATATTATTTTCTCGTATGGCATTGAATGATGACATTTTTTCTTGCTTGTAAAAGATTCACTTTTCTGAACACAGCAAAGCCAAACTTTTAAACCAAAGCAAGCCAGCACAATTCTATTTCAATTCCTAAATTATTTTACTGCAAGTCTTTCAAAATCTTGGTATTTGAATCATACTGTCCTGCTCTGCAAGGTGTTTACCATTAAATAAAAATAGCATCCAATCGTTCTAAAGAGCAGATGGCATGTCCATTACTAGTAAAGACATCTTGCTAAACATATGGTAGAGCAGGTAAACTAAAGGGCATAGTGGTTAAAGTCTTACAGTAAACCGAGATTGTCATAAATACAACACGTTACCTAAATTTAAATTCCAAAGAAACCCTATATGTGAGCATTGCTCTCTACCAACACCTAGAGCTGCAAACATTTGCCCATCTATATGTATTAAAAAGGCGTGCCACCAGGACACCATCTCCTCTATTTGCCTTCTGTGCTCCAAACAAAATTGTCAACAAATAACTGTGTAAAACAACAGCATGTATCCATGAAACAACAAACACAACCTAACCAACAAAAACTGCCTTTAAGATTTTCTGACTAAAATACTGGAAATAAAAACTTAAAGCCTGAATGATTTTTGTAGGATTTGTGGTTTCCATTTAAATAGAGAGGGCAGACACAATCTTTTTTATTTTGAGCAACTCCAGAAATTAAGCATTTACGCTATCGTATAAAAATTTTAACACACATGAAATCTTCACACTTAATTAATTTGATAACATCCATCTTTAATACACAAATGTTGCTGTTTGTCTAATACTGGCATAAACATGAAGTTGCTCCACCGAGGTTAATTAAGCTCAAATAAAACATATTCAAGAGAACACTTAAGCGAAGCTGGAATCAAGGTCAGTAATTTCTTGTCAAACACAGGCTTCCAATGTAATAATCAGAAAAACAATTGTATTGTAATTGTTCTTACCAATCGCTGTAGTTAGAACAAACACTTGCTCCACTTTCTTTCCATCATTGTAGAATGCCATATGCCAAGCTCCTTGATCCATATACTCGATGAAACCTGTCTCTTGCAGTGAGGTTAAAATGAGATTCCTGGGAGCTTGCTGAGGCTCCTCTGAGTTTTTTGGTTCCTGTTTAATTAACTGTTTTCCATCCATCAGTTTTACAAAATCAAACTGAAATAATAATGAGCAAAAATTAACCACCTAGGAAATTTTTATGAATTTACTCTGCATGTCTCATGCAAACAGGACTAAACAGCTGAAATCTTAGGAGAAATTGCCTAAGTATTCACCAAATGTGGACAGCAGTTTCATAACCTCATCTGTTTAGCTTCATTTTCCATAGAAAAAGCGTTCCGGTACATCGGAAATCTGGCATCAAAACTTGCTGTTTGTTATGGCAGGGTAAGTTCAGACTTGCTGCACTAAACACAGCAGATTTACTTCAAAAATTACATCTCTTTAATGGGAATAATTCCAAAACTCCAAAGCTGTAGTGCCTACATTAAGTAGTGATTCATCCTAAATACCAAGCACAGATTAAAAAACCATGTTGTTCTATTCTTAAATGTTTGTCCCTAAATATCAATATATCTCTTTTTTTAGTATTTAATTTATTCATGCAACAAGTATCTACTTTCTACATGGAAGTTCTTAATACTTTACCAAGTTAATGCTCACAACTTTAGTATCAGTTAACCTCAAAGCATCATAGATGTAAAACTTCCTACAAATCCCTGTTCAATAAATGTATATATTTCTCTATACAACCATATATAGAGAGTTTTTCTTGGCATCTTGATTTTCAGTAAAGTTCTACTTCAGCTCAACTGAAGACTCAGCTTCAATTAAAGTAAATGACAGCTAAAAGAGCTTATTTCTAAGATCAAAATTCTAGCAAATAATGTTTGAGGTTAGATCTCCAGAGATCCATTCTAAGCAATCTTTCCATGATTCCATATATAAGTTTATCACACTCTATGGAGTGTAATCCTGCTATAAGAAAGCTGAAAAAAGCTATTATCCTTAAAAATGACAACTTCATATGGCAAATACATGAAGCCTAAAAAATAAACAGTTGAATATGACCACTAGTATCATATATTCTTATGGCTCAGTGAGGTTTTCTCCTGCAAAATCCCTATGAGTTGACAGTCAAAAATAATCTTCATATCAGAAACCAGAAACAGCTTTTGTTTTCCTATTAACTCTTTATAGTGATTATATGATCTGTTTGCTTTGGTGAAGTCATAAAAAAATTAAAGCATTTTCAAACGATCTGGTTCTTCAACCATTGCCCTGCAAAGATGCTGGAGCTATGCAGCAGCGCAGTGTGTACCTGTCCAGCCTCCCGGACAGTCACATCACAGTGCTCATACCCGCTCACCTTCCTGGTATGAACCATCCCTTCCTCTGAGAGAGGCTGGCTGGAACGTTTAGCTAGAGCTCAGTAAAAGAAAGCAGTAAACAGACTGCTTTTTGTAGTTACAGCCAGTCCCCTCTGCTCTCCCTGCTTTGAAAACGTGTTGGGAACATTCACATCCATTTCTGTTTGAACATGTAAGTATGACAGAATTAGTATTACTTCTAATTACCTGAGTGTGAGTAGGTGGAATGTTTCTTCTGCCATAAATTCCCAGCAGAGAATCTTTTGCCAGTGAGATGTTAAATTTCAGGTACACGGGGTGATGTATAGTAATCTGAAAGCGCCAGAATAAACCAGGGGGGATCGTCTGCATAACTTGTGTTCCAATCTCAACTTCTCCTGTTTCTATGGCCCGTCCCTTCTGAAACACTAATTTTCCAAAACCAAACAAAACAATCAGTTGCGCATTCATGGTGGGTGAAAATAATAGGTCACAAGATATAAACATGCCGTAGATACATCAGAATATACTGAAAACAATCTCTGAACAGAGGGTGTTTCACTGAAACTGTTGCATTTTTTATTCAAGTAGCTGAAAACAAAGACTAAACTTGCATGCAATATTTATGACAACAGGCGTCACAGAGCATTTTTGCCCTAAAAATCTTGGAATGCTTTACTGAATATAAAAAGGTAGAAGTGCTGCTGTGTAAACCATGGTCTTTATCTACCAGCTATGCAAACAAAACCCATTCAACTCGGAATGTGCAGAGAGAAGGCAGCGGGAGGTCTTCCTCTGGCACATATTTCAGACTATTGCTAAACAGGTATTGCTTAAGTTACACAAACGGAATCCAGCGAGGACAGAAAATCCGAAACCTGGTAGGTTGGAGCCCATGTTCAAAGCCTAGATTTTGATTAATCACCATTGCCAATGATTTTATTATGGAAGTGATAATCTAGTCCTGGAGAAATAAAGAACATCTGTTTTGGCTTGGTCTTTCTGCATGAAAGCCTAACAAGGGCATGAGGATAGGGACAGGCAATCTAAAGAGAAAACTGGCAGAATTTCATAATGCCTGACAACAAATTTGCAGACATCTATAGCACATAACTTCACACATGGGTATGCGAAAGCTGAAATAGAAAGGGAAATGGAATATATAAAGACATCACCAAACTAAATAGGAACTGGCTTGTTTTGCTGGCTTATATCACCATCTTTGTGTATTCTAATGCCTGTCTGTGATCAGCATTGTGACATGTTGCAAATCAGAGACCCAATCATGCTAACATCTGAGCTAATGTCACTGTGAGTTTTGTAAAACTCTCACTTCTCCATACTTTCTCTCTACTTGAAATAAAGCAGGATAGTTTGCTGCATTGGAAGAAGAACCAAGAGAATAAGATTGAATTCAGCAGCCATATCCATTTATGTTTCATTTCATTCTAGGATCACAATGAAGATAAAGAGGAGCAATCAAAGTTACTGAAGCCTCACCTTTTACAATAATGCATATAAATATCTAAGGTAACATAATGCACATCAAATTCTGTAAATTGCCATTGGAAATGAAAACAGCAGTAGCAAAGCTGGGGCCAGCTTTTTCCTGAAAGTATTAATAACAAAGATCCTCAATGGGACCTTACATAGGCTTTAACTATTGTAGGAAGTACTTAGCATTCTTAATGAATAGAGATTTAATTTACAAGGCAGAAGCAATTCTCAGGGATCTGGGTCTTCCAGCTTTATGGCTGCTTTGTGTCACCAAACCTACAGCAAGAACTAGGAGTTGCCTTTTAACACCTTATCAAATAAAAGCATCAGAACTTGGAATTTAATGCTCTAAAAATATAGCTGTTTAGTTCTAAGTGAAAACCTTTTCAACTTGCTGCTTTAACAATGTTCAAAGTGAGACTACTTCTGTCCAATTTGCTTCACATAAAAAATCTTGGATGTTGAGCTTTGAGAAGAGAATTAAACTTTCTATGTTGGGCAATGGAAGTGGATTCCTTCCCACCCTACACCATACAAGATCCTACTTGGCTGATATAAATTTAAAAACCTTTTTCCCTATTTCCAGTACTCCAGAGATATGAAATCTTAATGAGTCTTTGCAAGCAATTTCCCTGGGTTAAGTAAAACACTAAGGAACTTTTTGGTGATATCAACACATAGTAATTAACATGATTCAATTGCAAGATGGTAGAGCACTAAATAAAAAGTTGAGGATACAGTATTTTTTTGGAAGTCAATAGTATTATTGGTCCATGTTCAAGGTCCTTTAAAATACAGTGAGTGTTTCCCAGTTTGGTGAAGCGAGAAGGTCTGTTTCTTTGTTGAAAATAAAAAGTGCCATGTCTTTAGTTGGGTTGTAGTTCCACTAATTGATGTTACCAAATTATTTTGAATACCACACCAGTGTTGCTAGGCTCAAAACATCATATCTCTGAATTTTTCCACATTTGGCTGAAAATACCTTTACATTAATAATAATTTCATGCAATCTTAAAAACCCCAGATGCACTCGGATTTACTTTTATCTCATTTCACAGCAAAGAAATACATGCTACTGTTCACAACGGTAAAACAAAGACATATATGTTATCTACCGCCTACTGAAAGTATGCAGCTGAAGCATCTCTACCTTTCAAATATTATTTCTTCAGACAACCATATAGCATGAAAAAGCTCCTGTAAGAGCCACGTCTGAGATACATGTTTTCATATTCACTCAGCCAGTGCGCCTTCATTACAAAAAAAGAATTTATCCCTGTTCCTATGCTTAGTCGAACTAAGCAGTATTTGGCTGCACAAAAAAGCCATCTGAAAATACACTATTCACATACACTGTCCTCACATGTTTCTTTGTTCTTTCTTGAAAAAGTCTGAAATGAGCTTTTAAAATTACAGTGCTGCAATACAAGTTCTCCTCTCGTTCTTTCTCATAACAACATTTTTCTTAAGACAAACTATCACTTAATTTTCTATATTCAATTCCTTGTGCAGCTCCCAATCTTGCCAGCTGGTATTAATTCTTCCCTATTCTTTCTAAGCACACTTTCCTTGCAAGTCTAAAACAGAAGATAGATTCCTAATCACAGGTTTCTCTTGTCTTGAAGAAAGTAAAACTCTGAGCAGCATGGTGCCAATTATCTTCACAAGAAAGTACCCTTATGCTGATTATTACTGATCCTGAAACAATCAATCTCCATGTACTCCCCTGGTAAATACCAGCATCAATAGAATGTCTGAGTTTTTAATCACATTAGTACATATTAAAATGTTAACTCATAGCCATGGGTCAGTGTGTTACAAAGTGATGACTTAAAGAAATCTGACTTGCTGGTTTGTGAACTTGATTTTCATTAAAAGATTAGTTAAAATATATGCTTTCAAAGTCTGGAAAAGCATTTTGTGCTGCTGCACTGCGTTGGGAAAATGGGAGATCACAGTATTTGACAGTAGTTATTTATCCCTGTGAAACCACATCAGAGGCTTTAATTTTACAGGCAAAATATCAACTTTCTGAGGTATCCTGCCATAGTAAAAGTAGTTGTCTATTTCCAAATCCTCCTTCCCAGCACATCTACATGGAGATTTTGTTATGGGCACTGGGAGTAAAATTACTATTATATATTAAACCCGATGGAAAGAAATAAAAGCAGCAAAAATTAGCCACAGCCAGACTATGTGTGTACTAATGCCCTGTATTACATAAAAATAATTTTTCTTGTGTTTTCGAAGTGCATAGCATACATTCTTCATTCATACATTCTAGATTACAGGTTACCCTGAAAAGATGAAAGGGGACAGGTGGGACAAGAGACTAGCTATATTAATGACTGACCTCTGAAATAGCTGGATAAGCCCTCAGTGAAGTGGCTCTGCTATCACAGCCCTCTGCGCTTTAGTGTTGTGGAGGAATTGTGTAGCTACACAAGACATTGGGATTGCCTGGGGCGAGGCAGGTGGGTTGTTTTTTTACCTACTACACTGAGGCTCTATTGACTCAAATTCTTTCTCTGTTTCAAACACCTAATTTTAAAGATTTTTCATGCTTTTGATGCATTTCCTGAAAATCTTTTGGAAGCCAAATGCTTTGGAAGAGCTTTTATTAAATCTGTAATATGTTGGCAAAATGATCTAATGGAGTTGAAAACTATTTGAGATATTTTCTGTGGTGCACCAGGAAAGAAAATACAAAAGTGTATAAAACATTTACTGTAATTCACTACCATTCCATTCTAAGGGCTGAAATAATGGCTAACAACATCTTTGGCTCCTTATATATATTTCTATTGCTTATTTATCTAATATGATGTCCATTCAGTTATGTCACATTGATTTGTAAGACTGTTGATGTGAAATATAATCTTCCTTCTGGAGGGGCTGGTACAACAATGTTCCAGCCTTGTCTCATGTTCACAGTCATAGATCTTACCTGGCATACATAAAATCAGACCACTGCTCTGTTCTAAAATTTGAAAGGTCTGGAAATCACTACAGAGCTCTCAGTATAATTTCACCTTCCTCCTAACAGCTGGAAAGACTAGGGTTCATATTCTACTTCCACTCATTTTTCCGTGATTGTATCTAATTTCTGATCTAATCAGTTTTATCCACTTTTTCTGGATATCATAAAAAGAAATGTGAGGGCTGTCTGCTTCTTACATCCATAAAGCCTCACCATGGAGGTCAATGGCAAGCATGTGCCAGAGCTCGTCACTAATATTAGAGTAGACGATCTAAACACATTAAATGACAGGACTTGAGCGAAAGGAATTGTGCATCTTGGTGACACAGTCCTGCTCTCTGTTTCACACTCCTGGCTGTGCAGCCCACTTCTTTCCCATGCCAGCTCTGGCACTTCCTTGCCTTTTCAGAAGAGCTGGCTCAGCCACTTACATGGCAGAAAGACTACTCACATTTGCTAAGGAAACCGTTTTTTGCTGCCCTAGCGAACTGACGTGTTTCGGTCATGCACAACACAATCCCTGCAGTGGGGATGGGGACGCAGGGGGTGAGTGTGGGGGCACGGCAGGGCTGTCCCCAGCAGCAGGAGCTGCCAGAAGGGCTAAGACCTTTTCTGACACCTCAGTAGATTCCTGTGAGCTGATTTACTCTGACTGGTTAAGCCAGGATGTGACAGGATGCTGCATTTTAGCCTACGCCTTCAAGAACTGGAAAGCATTAAGATTTCTACCCTTCTGCCTACTCTGACCTGTCAGTACAAAGGGGGTCGCTGCCTAGGACTGGCTTTGGCCAGCAAGATAGGGACAGCACCAAGCCCTTTGCACAAACAGTAAAGAGGCTTCTCCCTGTCTGAAAACAGAAGTCAAACACTCTAATCTTTCTTTTCTCACAGAAAAAGGGCATTTGTTTTGCTATTGAATACTCCCTCTCTAATGGCTTGGGTCGGCTGCTAATCTTGATGAGAATTCTGCTAAAGGAAACAACCTGGTGATGGGCTTTTCATATCTGTTTTAAAATTATATTAGAGAACATATAACCTGAACTCAGTATACTGTCAAACTGTAGCAAATACAGAATATGAACAGCACTATTGTTTAAATATTCACCATCTCTCTACCTTCTCATTCACACATACCTTTTTTTTCCATTTTATCAGAAACTTTTCCTCCGATTGGTGAGTAAGTAGTATCCACGGATTCAGTTCCTTTACTTCCTTTGCTAACTCCATTTTCATACAGCTGCCCTTCAACAGGCTGTAGTTGCCAAGTTAAACCAAACAAGTGTACTGCTGCAAAAAAATGAAGACCAATTAATTGATTTCTAAGATACAGCGTCTTCAGTGAGACTAAGACAGAACGTTATGACCCAGTTTCTGCAAAGTCAAGTATTACTTCCGCCTGTTAATAATAATTCAGAATTTCAAGGAGTCTAATGAGCAATTTACTATTTTACCTTAAAACTCAATGCTTAATTAGTTTCCACGCTTTCTTTTGGAGCTTAGTCAGGTCAGGGTGATGAATTTCTACAGCAATTAATGGAAATACTTGCAATTAAAAGGATAACAGCCGAATGAACTTAATATTGTGTGACAGATTCTAATGTTACATCAATGTTGTCCCTTGGCTTTCAACTGTCAAAGAGCTTAGAGTTGTTGATTAAAGCGCTGACACCAAATAAAACTTCTCACCTTTCCAACCCAGTTCTAAGCGAAACTGTACCCACTGCATTCCCAAACCTTTCCCTTTCAGTTAAGCATTAGTAAAAACATTGACACCATAGATTTACTCTAGATTTACACTACAGCTAAAAAAATGGCTCTTGATCTAAAATATATGCAATTATTCTACAACATACATTAAGAGAAAAATAGTCATTATTTATGTATGCACTGGGAAATCTACTAAATTAATCCTTTTATGAAGTTATAAACTATCCTTATTAACATGGGGGCTACCTTCTCCACTTTGCCTGCACAGCCATTCTCTTCTACTGTTTTCCTTTTTTTTGTTTCTGATCTGAGGCATCAAAGGATGGAACGAGAAAGATAGCAACAGAGGATCTTATTTTAAGAGTAATATGATAATACTGCAGTCATTCTAGGCAATTACCTAGGTCTTACAGAGGAAGGAAAATTCTTCCAAGGTAGAGGTTTCCTTAGCATTGAAGTAACTCAGCAGGGAGGACTGATGACCCAATAAAATAGTGATTGAGGATAACCCCCATAGAGAAGCTGAAATTTCACATAAAGAGCAAAACACGAGTAGCCACATGCAGCAATCTGCACCGAGTAGGATCTGCCCACAGTGGGAGCCTAAAAGACAATATATTTGCTCTTCCTGAATCATAGGATGGTTTGGGTTGGAAGGGATCTTGAAGATCATCTAGTTCCAACTCCTCAGCCATGAGCAGGGACACCTCCCACTAGACCAGGTTGCTCAAAGACCCATTCAGCCTGGCCTTGAACTCTTCCAGGGAGGGAACGTCCACAACTTCTTGGGGCAACCTGTTCCAGTGTCTCACCACCCTCACAGAATTTCTTCCTTACATCTGACCTAAACCTACTCTTTTTCAATTTGAAGCCATTACCCCTTGTCCTATCACTACATGTCCTTGTAAAAAGCCCCTCTCCATTTTTCTTGTAGGGTCCCTTTAGATACTGGAAGGCACAGTGTAGGAACTGTGTAGGAATCTCAGAGATTCTGACAAATGTTATCTAGAATGGTCTTGCATTTAGAAAGTTGTTTTCTTCTGCAACTGCACATACTTTAAGGAAAAAAAACTCAATACAAACAGGAAATCTAGAGTCTATTACCAATTTTTTATGTGTTTGCTCACAAGCATCCCTTGCACGCTGAAGAGTTAAATTACAAAGCAAAGCCCCATGCCTTGAATGGGTTCCTAGCACGGCCTTGCCAAAACTACCGCAGGAATGCAAAGCTGGCAATCTACAGTCATTAATTCCAGATCTGTGTACTCCTGAATCGCCCAGCTGCAGATGCATGGTCCAAATCAAGCAAATGAGAGTGCTTCCACCAAACAAATGAGGTGACAGCATTTGTGACGCAATTATGGTCTTTATATTGGCTTCAGGAGAAGATAGCTAAATTTACTGAATTCTCAGTGCTTAAACATCAGATCTGGGCTCTGCAGACACAGCACTGGACAATATACACTCACTTCCCAGGAGTGACATTAGAAGCTTTCTCTGGCCCTAGTGGTGAGATCTCAAGGCAGATACTTGCCTGGATTACTTTATATTCTATGGATTTGAAATCATCAAGGGACCATGCTAATACTTTGAAAAAGGTCTTGCAGCCAGATCATACAGACTTAAGCTCTGATCTTTGAGCTTAGTAATTCAAGACAGACAACTTCTACATATAGAAGGTACAACAAAACCCAATATGCCTTAACAACTCTAGAGCAGACGGCTCTTGCTCCTGGCTTGAGCTTCTGCACATTAGTATTATTCAAAGAATTAATAGCAACAAAAAGGAACAAAGTTCGATGGAACTGATAACTAATAAATGTACATTTCATTTATACTAAAGCAAATAATTATATCAGCACTTGAAACAGATCAACACTAGAAGCAAAACATAACTGCACATATCAATAAGCTTTTAGTGGTTACAGCATCATGAATAATCTAGTTGCTTTTTTACATGTTTTCCATTGTTGCTATTGTTCATTTCCTAAGACAGCATTTGCAGGTGCTGCAGAGGGTATATCACAAAGCAAGGACTCATACGTAACGCACTTTTTTCCTTACTATGGGTCTCTTCCAGATTATACACACTCTGCATTTTGCCATCCATTCGCACCAATTCAAGTAGCTTTCGCACCAATTCAAGTAGCTTGCTTGCTTTAACTTCCTTCTAGCTGGGGAAGTGTTGTTCGTACCAAAGCTTGGTAAGCCAGCAAAATTATTTGTATATATGTTTGACAGTCACTTTCCTCCCTGAGAATCAACAACTGCATTGTAGAGATGATGCTCTCTGCCAGCCTTGGACTTCTAGTCTGAGGGAGATGACAAAGGATACTGGTAGACCAGTATCCCATTAAACGTTGTGCAAGACAAAGCATTTGAACAACAAAATACACTGCTATGAAAATAAGGTCTACTTGAATTAAACTGAATGACTTCTCTCTCTGCAGAAACTTGGTCATCTTGCAAGGTATAGCTCCTGAGAAATTACCTTCAGATCCAGGTATCACTCTGTTAAAAACCAGACCACATACACCAGTAAAGACATTAATTCTTAGGAATACATTTCTTAGCAGTTAACAACAGGGAGTAATAAATATTTATTTAGCAGACACTGAGCCTTACCTTGCCTTTTCATTTCCTGTGATACTTTTGTCTTACCTGGGGTATACATAATTGCTACAAAGCTTCTGTTTCCTACAACATATGTACATCATGTTTTAAATATACAGATATTTCACCAAATACGATGAAATGAAACTTTCAAATCTCTTTAGAAATAAGTAGGCATGTACTGAATTTCATTAAAAAGCTCAAAAGAACTTCCCTTTTGAGACACTCTCTCTTTGATTTTTCTAGTGGATTTCTGGCTTTTGCTTTTCCTTTTTTACAAAAAGGGGCACAGAAAATGCTGTGCAATTCAACAGTGAGCCACAGTGTCACTTCCCGCCGCATAGATCCATTTGTTAGATTTTCATCTGTATTTCCCATGTGTAGTGCCCAGGTATAAGACCCCACTCCACAGACCAAGCAGAAGATGACACCATCATTCTGTCCAGCGTAGGACTGGGCTGGGTAGAACGGGAGCAGATTCACTTTCTGATGAAGGTCTCTGCCCTTTCCAGACTGATGTTTACACAAAAAGATATTGACTGAAGTACTTTTGAGGGCTGGCTGCTGACTAACAGTACCAAACCCCAGCATTATGGCTAAAGACACATTACTGGATGTAGCTCATGTTGCCACAGAACACAAAAAACCCCAGTCTTTGAGGTTTGATGACCACACTGGTACTACAGAAAAAGCAAAAGCTACTTTGGTTCTGCCTACCTCCAGAAAAAATCTCCAAGCAGATAGCCTGTATTTTGCAGCACATAAAACACCTCAGCTACTAGTAGGGTGCTTAAGGCCAGTTATGCACTGCTACAGTTTCAAGTAAAAATGAAGGACGACTAGGCAAGTGGAGATTAAAGAGCTTGTTAGCAGCATCAGTATGCTTCACAACTGCGGAACTCCTCCTTTAAGTCAGAAGGGGCTGTGATGAGGCATCAGGAGCATCAACCCGTAATGTCCCCTCATCTGGGCACAACTGAATCCCTCATCTGAAAACCAAGCCCATGCCAGTACCAACCATGCTGCTTTATTGGGTGCTCTTGAATTTTATACTCCAACTCGATTTCTCTGTTTCCTTGGTTCTTCCATCCTACTGCAAAGTTCATCTGAAAAGACATTCTTTCCTGGCTTGCTTGAACCTCCAGTATATTCCTCTGTCAATCATGACATTAACACTTTGTTCTGTGTTATTTACAAGTTGCATTTTGCCACAAATAGAATTGTACAGTGCTTTTGCTGAGGTGATCTAGAGGTAGAAAAACATATCTGAGGGTAAAATTTGACCCTTTTTACATAACATTTGTAGACAGAGGATGCCACCATACCTATACTTCATTTATATTTTATTAGATAGTCCTGTTTAATTTGGAGTTTCAGATAATATTGCAAGACAAAATTGGACATACTTTTTTTGTTTTTTGTTTTACAATATGCATTATGGTTGTTATTGCAGATACTAAATTTTGAGAAGTCGGTAGTCAGTGGAGCTAAAGAGACTGGAAAATGCCCCAGGATTATGGTGAATCCAAGCCTCTTCCTCAGTCACCCTCCCCTGGCCGGGCTGCTCAGTGGAGCTGCTCAGGGTAACTTTAAATGACATTTCTCTCCAATACAGAAGATTCTACTCATAGCACAGAGATTTTCTTGGTTAATTTATTATGCTTCTTAGGAAAAAATAATTATTAGGTATAAAACAGATCTCTTGCAGAAAAAGATAAATTAAAACCTTATATCTTCTACCCTTCTCATAAATTTCCTGCATGGAACAAAGAGATGAAAAGCCAGTGCAACTTTATGCTGCCTAAGGGATTTTTTCTCTATCCAGAGGCAGTTTTTTCATTGCTTTACATTACTGCTGTAAGTGAAACCAGTTAGGCCCTGTTCAGAACCAAAGCTTGAGTCTTTACCTCTGAAGTAAATGGCCAGATTGCTTATTTTATCCAACATTTAAGTAAAACAATGTGACATTTCCAGATAAAATAACTCAGTCCCCACAATTCTGTGGTATACTTGAGTAAATATTCACATATACATAAGCATATTTTTCAGAACTCACTTTGTAAACTGGATTAGTCTGCCATCTGCTACGAAGCCAATGATCTAATTTAATTTATTCTTATCTACCTTCTGTGTAAGCACAGCTTGTCAACTCCTGTGTTACATGTTTGGCAGAATAAGAATAAGAGGCTTGGCTCCAGCGCCAAAGAGACTCTCAGTAGTGAGGTGATGTCAAAAAAGTCATATGCAATAAGTACTTACCAACCTGCAAGACCAACTTCAGAGGACAAAAATCCTACGAATGTGAAATCTCTCCAAATTGCTGACCTCCACTTAAGGTTTTTGTTTAGCTCTCTCTGCTGTTTCCAGTTATTTTACAAAATCTCAGTAGATTGTCCCAAAGCCTAGACTTTAGAAGAGCTGTAACAGTATGTATAACAGCAGCTGACTAGTCTTTCTGCACCTGCTCTGACCAAATGCCAGAAAATTATTTGCTATAATGGCTAGTACATTCTGCTTATAAAACCGGATTTCACTGTCACAGGAGGCCATGGGTGCATCAGTGCCTTGGTGAAGCAATGTGAAAACACCTGAACACAAATAAGAGTCAGAATCAAAGTTCTGAACTTACAGAAGGGGTGTTCTTCTCCAATCTCATTTTGTATATAAAATGCTATGTCATTCTGCTCTAATCAAATTTGAAAATTTCTGACTGTTAATATTTGATTCAGTCTTATGAATCTTTTTTACTTTTAAATCACACTGAAATGATAAGTTATTTTGGATCATATATGGCCTTTCATGAAATAAGGATTTTTTCCATTTATTTGTTATAGCTATCTTAACTCAAGCATTCTCTTGTTTCTCAAGTTGACTTCTCTTTATTCCTAATATATTTTTTAACACCTGAGAAGAGGAATATCCTCTCTCCTCCTGCAATTCTCCTACTGGTATGTATAATGGCTAGTGTCTTTTCACTTTCAATTAGTGAGTCATACGGTAGACTTAGGAACACCCAGAACCTGATCTTAGACAAAAGTACAATGTTGTCAGGCTTTCTCCTCAGTGTACTTCAAGCTTTGTGACAACACCAAGTCGACCCAGGCTCAGAGAGAGCAGACACCTTGATTTTCACTGGTGAAGCCCTGATGTGCCTGCCTCAGGGAGAGCCATCCCACTGAGGAGGTTCAACAACATTTCAGAGTTGCACATCTGCATCACCCCTTTTACATATACCTGAAATATTTAGCACTGGTTACTACACCATGATATTCTTCTGTGTAAAAGCAGCATATTTTCCCCTTGAGCCTTCTCTGCATTATTTCTGGTTCTCAGTTAAGAATTTCTATTTTTCCTACTGTTTTATATTTTATAAAGACATGCAATCAATATTACAAATCTATGCACTCAGTTATATATGTCCTTAAAATTTGTCCTGGCCTTTCCCAGTGTTGAACCCATCACTCCTCTACCTTATACACAGTGTGAGAAATGACAGATCACAGTGGCAGACTGCGGAGAGGTTTTAATTTCCTCACCCTCCATACAAATATAATTTAAGACCCAATACTCATCTCCAGAGCATACTCATAAATAGTGATAATATTATGAAGGATGGGGACAACTTCATATTCATACATGAGAATTCATTTGTATATAAAATAGTCATTTTGTAGTCAGGGATGGTTAAATCCAAGAACATGGGATGCAATTTTCAGAGGCACTGAAGATTTGCATCTGCTGAAATCAATGGGAACTGTAGGAGTTCAGCACCTTTGATCAATAGGACCAGTGATTTGCAAGTCCAAATCAGCTGCTGATAAAATGGTAAGGTATCATGGAATAAAAATCCTATTTACTAATGGGATAAAAATAACTGATTAGATGAGCAGCTACATCAAACATTGTATTGAACTTCAAGAAAATGGCATGGTGCTAAAAAATTACCGGAAAAATGTATTTCTTATTCTATCTTTTGTATTTGCCTTGTTTACTCTTAAATTTTTGGTCAATTTTCTTCTTTAATTGCTGGTAGTTTCTTAGGCTTTTATTACAATGAGAATTAAAAAAAAGAGAATCTTTACTATACCATTCCACAACAGTAGCCTACTTTATATTCTTTGTAGGAACATGGACGAATAGACGAACAGAGACACAAAACTATTGACTGCACTAAATCAAACAGATACGTTCTTGGCTTTCATGTGATAGTTAGGAATCTTTGTTATAGCTTTTGGACATCAGTATGTACACAATGTCTGCCTCACTTACTGGATAAAAAAAACTATTTACAAAGTATTACAGAAATTTCTGTTCTCTTTCGCATACCTTCCTTTTGCATAGTGCCATCTCTGTAAACAGCTGAGCCTAGACTGGTGACATGGATACAGCTTAGTCCTTTCGAACACCTCATGCCAGAGGAACATACATCAACCCATAGCCAGGGTTTTATCTACTTGTGGTTTACCACCAAAAATAGAAAAACTTTAAGGTAACTGGATCTCAGTAATTTTCCCTCAAGCCTTTTTTTAAAATTTGAGCATTCATTTCCATAAATCTTTAAAACACACACAGCTCCTATAGCCGCCAGACACAACGAGTGCTGGTGGGCAGATTTTGCCCATTCCATGCACCGGTCTGAGAAGTAGATAATTTCTTGTCCCTGGTCAGCATTTCCCTCCACCGGCGCTTTCACTCTGCCTTTACCGAAGGCTCTGCTCACCTGCCCCAGCCCTGGCCAAGCTCTTGGGATCCACGGGTGAAGCTGCTGCAGCCGCTGATGCACCAGCAGCACCTCCTGAGTGGGTGCTCCGACTGCTCTCCTGCCTTTCTGCCCTCTTTGGGGGCAAATTCAAGCAATTGTGGCCTGGACTGCCATGAATGCATTATAGCTCTCAACATATAGGAAAGTACAGAATAAAAATAAAGGTATCTATGCCTTTATTTGATAGGAAATAATTCTACACATTTTTAGTGTGGAGAGCAAACATCCACTTTATGAAATTAGTTTTTTTCAGAGTAACTACTATGACTTCAGAACCTATTCACAGAAATTACTCCTGTTGAAGGGAAAATATGTGTTTTACTTGATAAACTAAATATTATGACTAAAAATTTTGAATAAATGAGTTGTTACACAACCATTTACAGAGTGCTATAATTTCCTCACTGTCCACATAATAGTCAAATTTATTTCAGAAAGGACCATGTTGATTAAAAGCTGAAAGTGGAAACATGGAGAAAAAAATATTTATTTTAACTGGCTAGCAATTCAAAGGAGAGAAAATACAGAAGAAACATGTGTTCTCAAGTTAAAGCTTCTCTATTGAATCTCACTAATAATAGAGAAAGATTGAAAAATAAAAGGACAAAACCATTTTGCTACTTTGCCTTTTGATTGAAATGAAATCACAGCTTAGAGCACTGGCACAGGTCTCAACTCGTTACAAACATAAAAGCCAGTTGCAAATTTTTGATGTGGAATAAGCTTTGTGTTTCCAGGACTCTGAGAATGTTCTGCGCTGAGGCTGAGATTTGGGCCTATTTTTAACTACAACATGTAGCTCATGCATCTAATAGCACAGAATCACAGAACGTTGGGGGTTGGAAGGGACCTCAAAAGATCATCTAGTCCAGCCCCCCTGCCAGAGCAGGATCACTCAGAGCAGGTCACACAGGAACATGCCCAGGAGGGTTTTGACTGTCTCCAGAGAAGGAGACTCCACAACCTCCCTGGGCAGCCTGTGCCAGGGCTCTGTCACCCTCACAGTGAAAACATTTTTCCTGATGTTTTTGAGGAACCTCCTATGCGCCAGCTTGTACCCATTGCCCCTTGTCCTGTCATTGGACATCACTGAGAAGAGCCTGGCTCCATCCTCCTGACATGCCCCCTTTTACATATTTATAAACATTAATGATGTCACCCCTCAGCCTCCTCTTCTCCAAGCTAAAGAGACCCAGCTCCTTCAGCCTTTCCTCATAAGGGAGCTGGAGCAGTATAAGATATTTGAAAAAGCACATTGAAGTTATTAGATAAAGGGAAGAAAAAGCTTAATTTTGGCCTACATCAATTTGGCCTGAAAATGCAGCTCATTGTAAGTTAATGCAGACTCTGCCACAGAATACAATGATGAGAATAATTTTGCCATTACCAAGTCTCCCTTATTCTTCCAGTAACAACCAATGAGCTGATCTCAGATTAGGTTTGACCCTGAAATGAAAATGAGTTTTGTTTTGCGATTTGGGCTGATGCCTGTAGTCATTGCTCTGACATAACTCCTTCTGACTTGAAAACCTGCCTGGAGCGAGGACTGAGGGACCTGAGTCATGGCGAGCAAAGAGAAAATTCTTGGGGGAGTTTATTTTCCCTTCAGAGTGTAGCATATAGTCTGATTTTGTATATTTAACTACTCTTATTTAAAATATACAAGTTTAAATTTTTGTCGTGAAAAGATAGGCAAATATAAAGCCCCACAGAGCAAGTGAACTTTGAAAAGAGTTTATATGTTATTATTCATACCTATCAAAAGGAAAAGAACTAAGATACCTGACTCATAAGAACAGACCATGAACTTGTTTAAATATTTAACCAAACAGAAATGGGCAGCATGAATATTAATTTGGAGTAAGAACTAATATTACCTGAATCTGCAGGAAAGCTCATGGAACAGAAAAATTTCTGGGGCAAACAAGAGAAAATAATGGTATCTTGGAACACTTTTTGAATTAGAATTCCTCTTTCAGAGATTTATATTTTGCTATAGAAAATATAACTAGAAATGCCAATAATTTATAAAATATGAAGACAGCTTCATTTTACCTAGTTCTGCCCAACTAATAGAAACGGTACACTTTTATATTACCAGGTTAAGATGAACATAGACACAATCTACAGGAAATTCAAATACAGCTTAATTCATAGTGCCATGAAGCCCTTACAGCCTTCTCAGGCTGATGACATGCAGCAGGATATCTCCAGAAAGTTAAAAAAATTTCAGTGGCAGACTGAAATCTAAGCAGGGATGAAGTATGCAGTTCTGCATCCACTAAAAATCTAAATGGTGTGGGTGGGATATATGTGTAGCAAACAGATGAGGCTGCAAGAAATTTGTAGCCAGTCCTAACTGAGGGCATATGCTCACCAGCTGTTAACTAAATTTGCAATTAATGTAGCTTACTAGATCCTCAGGTGCTTTCTAATAATCATACACCAGACAGGATCAAATCTGCTTTCCCATATGCATTAGATGAGGATGTTGGAAAAAATCCCACCTGATGAGCATCTCACTGACTGTAACCAGAACTTTGTCATAATAGGACAAAAAAAAAAAGTGTAAGACAAAAATGACTGAAATTTTACTAATTTTCACTATAAAGACATTTATTCAGAGAATATAGAAAACTAGTAGCCACTCATAGGTTTGGAGGTATCTGTACTTGTATATCTATAGATGTTTTGCCAAGTACAAACCACTTGTTCAGACAAACCCAGTTACTCCCATTCAGATATTGGGGATCCTCCTGTTCCCACCCACCTGCAAACTGGCAACTAAATCAACAAACCAAGAGTGCGTGAGAGAACGTTCGTCACACAAGCAAAAATTAATTAATTTCCCTATGTTTAGTGAATCCACAGTTGCATTCTAAGATTCTACATAATGACTATTTTGTAATATTTTCAGTCCAGATTGAAAAATCAGTGTGACAATTAATGTTCAGCCAAAATGTAACATTGTAAGTCACAAAGACTTGTTCTCTCGTGCTATTATAATCACATTGACTCCAAGACCACTTCCAATATATCTAATGTCCAAAAAAAAGGAAGGCGTTTCTAGCTACTCTGATAAGCCCTGCCATTCTATTGTGAATAATAAAATTACAAAGTTAGGTACTTATAAAGATGATTTTGAAATTAAATAATTGCACTTCTCTCTATGTAATATTTTCCAGAAACATAAATTCAGTAAAGGGACAGCAAAATATAACTCAGAAAATATGGTGTAAAATACTACATATTTTTAGAGCTAGCTGTCATTCTAGTCAAGGATAGAAGAATTAAGAGGGAAAAAAACTATAACTGAAATTGTGATCAGACTAGAGAAATAAAATAAAGGTAGCAAGGTAAAATACAATTAAGTGTTATCAGTCCTTTCCAAGTAATTCTTTAAGAGCAATAATGTTTTAAAGCTTAATACAAAAATCAAATGTTTAATTTTAGAAAAATATCACAGCAATTAAAATCAGTAGGAGTCCTTTGCTAGTATAAACATGTCATCTTATATTATTTCTTTCTCTAATAGGCAGCATCACAGTTAACAGAGTGCAGAGCTACTCAGAATGTCATGTTGGGTTCAACCTCTGGACAACCCGGCATTTTGTTCACCAGAATTTACAAAGCATGCAATGGCAAATTTTAGTAGTAAACCCTGATTTTGCATTAGCGTAAAAGCAAGCAAGACAACAGAATGGAAAAGGCAAAGAATAATTCAGTGTGGAAAAAGAAAGACAGGCTTACCGATAACGTAGGCTAGCAACAAGGCCAGGGTAACGGTAATAGCAGTAGCACTCAGAGCAGTGCATTTCCAGTTGCAGCACCTGTACGGTTTGTTAAAAGTGAAGGCAGGTCTGGAAAAGGTACTTCTAGGAAGAGGCCTAGGAGGTGGAGAGTAAACAGTGTTGGATGTTAAAGGGTAGTTCTGACTGGCTGCGCTGAAGATAGCTGATGACCCAGATCCATGTTTAAATAGGAAATGCCTATGAAAAGAAGACAAAGAGCCATGCTGTAAAAACCACTTTATGATTTAAGTGAAAGGAACTATCAAAGCACTGTGTAATAAATACTGCATATATCCACAGAAAACATCGAAGACAGGGAAATGTGTCTATACTGGAAGTTTTTCAACCACATCACAAGATTTCTAGTTAGACAATATAACGTAAATGAACTCAAAACTATCCTCCCAGAATTATTCAGAATAATGCTGAGGAAAGGTTATTTCTCAGAATAGTACTGAGGGGTGCTCCAAGATGAGCAGCCCCATGTGCCTTGTTACACAGGTGTGCCCGAGACATGGGAATTGTTGCGAGCAGCACCCACTCCGTCCACAAAGACACACCTGGGTTTATCTCACCAAGTGCACAAAAGGAGCGCAGAAGCCACTAGCACTTTAAATGTTAATTTTTACTATGGATTCTCTCCAGAATATAGGAGATAACAAAAAAAAAAAGAAAATAAGAAAAAAAAGAGAACGGTGACTACTTAGTGTAAAATCTACGAGGATAATACATTTTGAAGGACTGTAGTTGCTGTATAGGTAAGTACAATTTCTTTAGTGTTCTTAATTGAGCTATTTTGAGAGCAGTTTTTCTTCAAACAGTTTTGCCTGCTGTGGTGACTCTCAAACATACTAAGAAAGAACTCATTTGGAGGCCTATTTCAGCATATTTTGGAGGACTGATTTCCTTCAAGAAAAAACAGTAAAGAACTACATTAGCCTTGCAGAATGGGCTCTGGTGCACAAATATAGAGTAGATGCTTAAAGGAAGAGGGAGGTTTTTCAGGACCATCAATTGCTCGCGAAGAGAAAGGATATTTAATTTTAAGCAATAACTTACTGTGCTACATGCTCAGAAATCATTGCAATAAAGGACATGTTGAAGGCTGACCACATCAACCACTTATTCTTATGGAAACACAAGCTTTCTTTGCACCTTCTTTCCTTTGTTTTATGCAAGAGAGCAAGTTTTTTCAGTGCACTCTTTTCTGACAGGCACACAGCTAAAAACCTCATGCCATAACATGAATCCAAAGAAGTTTAGGGCCTCTCTGTGTTCCTCTGTCTTCAAACCATGAGATCTGAGCTGAGAAAACAAGTGAAGGGGGTCCGATACCTCACAGCCTGCATGAACCAGGACTGCCTTGGCCACAGGGCTGCCACTGCAGTACTGTTTTAGCCTGAATCTCTGTAGCTTTTTTGTTGAGTACGCTGATGTAGGAAAGCATTTCCTAGAGAACAGTCTTCAACATTCCCAGGCTTGCCTGCCCTTTGTTTTGGGAGTCAGATACTGATGTGAAGCAACGACCTATTTGCAGTTCAGGCACTTTAAACTGTGGCCCCTTCATAGGAGTAACTGTGACTGCTGCTGCCTTTGGTTCCTACAGAACCCATTTATCTGTTCTTCCACAGCTAAGAGCTGTGCAAGCACTCTGCAGACCCCAGGCACCCCAGTCCCATGCCACTTGTGTTGGGGGTGCAAGTTGCCTTCAGTTGTTTCTGCCAGTATTGAACGAGGATCACGCATTTAGAACCACGTGGCACTCTGAGGCCTGAAAGCAAAAAAAGTCACAGATGCACTTCACAGCTGAAGTTAACTGGCCAGTGTTGACATGGTCCAGAACCTTCCCAATGACAGATGTAGCTTTACACCTCCAGCAGGGCACAGAACAAGTTTTTAAAGAAATATATGAACCAATCAATCCATACTGGTAGAATTTCTTTGACAGATTCTCAGTGGGATGTACAGAGGATCAAGCATTCAAGAGTATGAAATGTGATTATGCTGTGGTATTTGACTGTAAGAATATTACAAATATACATTTCTGAAAAGGTAATTGCTAAAATGGTATAATGAGTATGTTATTACACATTTCCATTATAAGGAAGGTTACAGTTTTCAAAATGCCAGATTATAGAAAATAAAAAGGTATTACAGAGCAGTTTTATCTTGTAAAGGGCCTTTTATTCAGGCAGCTACATAAAAAAGAAAGTAAATGAGAATACTGGTTAGCTTGCACTATGGATTACAGTGCCTTCATATCAGAAGTCTTTTGACAAACCACAAGAATGAAATTTTTCTGCCACTTATGTTGAGTACTAGTTATTCCTGCTTCATACTTACTACCCAAGTAAACAGCACTCAGACAAAAAAGAAAAGGCAACTGACTCTGAGTACATCATCCTGGCATTATATTAGATAAACATTCTAGTTTCTTTCCCACTGACTTTCACAGTTGTAGTTAGATACATTATATAGATGGCAATGCTCTGACCATGTTAGTGTAACTTGTAACTATTTTAATTCAAAACTTCTAAACTCATATATAGTCAAATAATAAATTGAAATAATAAATTGAAAGGTAACTGTCTACATGACTATATAAATCTGTTTCCTTCATATCAGGCCATGAGAACAAAGCTGGTTATTTTGGCTTCAATGTTTCATTGTCACACATGAAAAGCCTTTCCAGGTACATAAAGCCTCTCTTTTCAGTCAGCAGTTAACAACATAACTTAGAAGTCTAAGTGACTATGACTAGAGAGAAAAGAATGCCATAGCAAAATTCCTACTGATATTCAAGGAAACAGATGCATAATCACCATATAAAATGAAAAATGTGTTATTATATATAAGCATATGTCTATGTAAAGTGTGTGCATATATATATATAAATACATACACATAAATATATACACTTAAAACGTCAATAGTTCTTTACCTTTGCTTTACAGCTTCAATACATGACAAAAATATTCTTGTTTGATAATTTCTCATTTAAATTTTTTGGAAATTATAGTAAAATGCTCTGATATTGGCAGTATTGATCGTGCTTTACAGCGTGTAGCTCAAAGACAGCAGAGATAAAGGGAAGGAAATGCTGAACTGAAAGTTACTATTAAGGCTTTAATAGCCTTGCAATCAATAGACAGGAATAATTTCATTCTCTTGCACAGGGATTTAAAAAGGTGGCTTCAGAGCCTGATGGTAAAATGCTAGTTTGCAGAGGGATTTCTTTATTAGCAGAAGAGTGCACAGGAGGTGGATCCAGCTCACACCGTTTTAGATGGACAACAGAGAATGTGCATAGCTCTAATTCGTTGTAATAACACTGAGATTACCAGGCAATACTACACTGAAGCTGAGCTACCAGTGAAATAATATTGAGAAAATGTTTACAATCACAATTGTTTATGCTTTCCATTTTGGGGAGAGTATACCGAGTACCCAAAGATAGAATTTGAAAAACACTGGTGGACAAATTTTCAAAGCTAGACTGTGACTCTGTTCTCACAAATTCAGACGATTCATCTGAGCACATCACTGTTCCCAAGGGACATGAGGACACACCAAACTGTTGTTATCAATCCTATAAAATCAGCCACTCTCTCTAAAGAGCAAAATAATAAAAATTGCAGTTCAAAAGTTTAGATGTGACTGCAGGCTGGTCTGTGCTTTAACAGTCAATCTAAGATTTTTTTTTTTTTTGGTAAAATGAGAATGTACAAAAAATCAAAGAATTCATGAGTATGATTGGTAAGACCATGTGTTCCAAGTGGGGAAATTCTAAATGTTCACAAAACCATCAAACCTATCCAGAAAGATGATGATAATATTCTCTTAAAAAGAGAAATACAGGACATAATCTATTACAAAATTGTTTGTAAAATAAAAGCCACTTATGATTACACTGATAATTCCAATATGTAAATAAATATTAAAGACTCAGTAATAATTTCACGTATAAAAGAAATGGTTGAAAAATATTCTCTCTTTAAGGTAATCACAATGAATGTTTGCATAACTATCCATTTGCTTGTCTCTATAAATATAAAACTTTCGAACTTTGAATCTTCTCAAGCAACGCTAACTGGAAGAAAAGCTTCCTACCAGACTCAATAACTGGGGTGGGATAGCGGGGCATGACAAAAACCCCCAAACAACCCCCAAGAAAAACAGCAAAAGCCTCAGTGAACTCCCTTTTCTGAACTCAGCTCTTTGTCCTCTCTAAGCCCCTCCAGCCACCTCCGCCCGGCAGGGCACACGGCAGCTGATGCAGCAGAACGCACACAGGCTGAACGGTCTAAACCTGCTGCACTGACATGCCCAGTGAAGAGACAGGGACTGAGGGAAGGGAGGTTTTGGGGAGTTCAGGTGGCTGAAGGCATGACATTATACTCTTAGTCCTGCTGATCGCAGAGTAGCTTGCTTTCTGTAAAGAAGCAGTTTCATGTGGCTCATCTAAGTGCTCTTGTTCAACCTCAAGAGGAATGGAATTGAACTCTGAGAGTGCAGTTCATACCAACATGATGAATTCTTGGCTAGGAGAAGGTTAAAGAACAGGAGTTCATTTCTTTCTTTACATCTTTCTCTATCAGGATGTTTCTTTATGTGCTTTTGGCTGCTTATCCACAATTGTAATTTAAGTCTTGTAAAAGCTACACATGAACCAACATCCCAGCTCAATTTATGTGGCGGTAATGTAATGCTATTATAGAAACCAGATTAACCCTACACAGAATTCCTTAATTAAATTTATGAAAGTATTTTTATAACCCAAGACTGTAGTAATGTCCCTCAACTTTGTCAAGGGCTTGATATCGTTTCTGTAAGGTCTATGTATCTCCCTGGTGCATAGCGTCTGTAGGCCTAGAAATCCACCTTCATTTGCATTTTCCTTCAATTTCCATTAGAAATACAGCTCTGTAAGAGGAAAAACTTAAGAACAAAAGCAGATTTGAAAGTGAACCACTGGGTGAGTTAGCAGAAACACAACTGCAATACTTTGGCTGAAAAATGCATTTCTCCTGGATACACCAAATAGGAAGACATTTATATTTGATGTGTTTCATATTCAAGGAATAGTTAGCTGAAGCGTTACAGTTTGCTGCATGGATATGTGATAGGAAAAGTCTTCAGTTTGATCAATTAAATTCTTCAATTTCTTTTCAACTAACTTCTATAACTGCATATAATATGTATCACTGTCTATCTCCACCAATGTTTAAGTAGGAAATTGAAGCAATTTTTTAGATGACAACAGAAGTGCAAAGAGAATTTTTAAGGTGCATAGTAGCCAAAACATAAGAAGGATTTTGACTTTTGGCACAAGCAGAAAACGTTTAAAGACAGTAGCCAAAAGAGATTTGGAATTGATACAGCTGCCCATCTACTTTGGCAAACATTAGCCATGAGCCCATTGTTACTCGACCCCTTTAAGTCAATATTTCCTGTTACAGTGGGAAGAAGCAGAAATTCGCTCTTTTCCGTTTTTCTGTCCTATTCTGTACCCAAAGTGTGAGAGGAAAATAAAAGAAAACTTATAAACTTTGCTAATAACCAGAATACAGACCTCTGTGAATAAATCTTGCATATGGCACTCAGCAAACTATATAGTAGGAAAAAAGACACATATTCTACGATAAGTATATAGTAGCAAAACAAGACACCTCCTTGACAACAAAGGTATATGCACTATACCCTCATCATGAAAACCAACCCAGGAAAAATGTATGTGAATATAAGACATGGCTTATAATTACGGAGAATCTGACCTATCATTTTATTTGCCTTGTTTTATCTTTTTGTGTACAAGAACTGTAGGAACAAAAATGCTCATGGGTAAAAGAAGAGGGAAATGGTAATGAATGCTATTTATCTAATTTATTTTATCATTCTATTTTACATGTATAATTGAAATATATTTGAAACCCTCTAGAGATTTTTCTTTGGGAATAGAAATGCTTTGTTAAAATTTCCTCTTTGGGCTGGACTTGCCTTTTGAATCATTCACATCGAATTGTCTCCCTTTATTCACTCATGATTTCTTTATGTAGGGTTTCAAAACTTAGCCCTGTGACCCTGGTTGTGAAAGGGTATAAGAAGAATTTGTATCCTTTACTCTTCACTTCTGTACAGAAAAACAAGTGACATGATGCTGACTCACTGGTCTGTTGTTGCTGTAGGCATGCTCAGCCTATTAACCAGGTGACTCAACTTTCAAGTCCCTGGCAGAAATCTAGGACAATGATTATATAAATATAGGACAATGTCAAAATCAATCAAGAACAGCTCCTAAAATGCAACAGTTCTCCAAAACAAAACTGTCTTCCATTTTCCTTGGCTACATAGTGAAAAAAGTTAAAAATTACCACCCCGGGGTCATAAATTACTCTTGTATAGATCAGTATGGGGTTTGTTATTATGATACATGATGACATTGTTACATTAATCCAGTAGTTTTCAAAAGTGCTTTTCTGTGACTTCGAACTTTCCTTTAGCCCTACAACTCACACAACAGCTAAGTAAAACCGATCAATGCACACAGAGATTCATGTGGTAAGAAAAGAATAAGCTTATGGTGTGCTGTAATTTTTTTCAATAAATTTTAAATTTTTGAGGTGGAAAATGAGAACAGTAGTACTTACAATAATATTTACAAAAGTTATATAAAGAATAGTATGCAATATTTGCAGAGTACTTTGAAACCATGAATCAAGAGTGATACAGATATGAATATTGTCATCTGGTTGCCTAGATTCTGCGGTTAGAGGCATGACTGAAAGAAAGGAATGAAATAACTGAAGTACTCACCTCACAGTTCTCTTTGCCATGAATTTCCTCTTGTGGGTATTCAGGCATATTCTAACTGACTTTTATTGCTAGCATTTGAGTCTACTTTCAGATACCTACACTCACATGTAGGTATGATCTGTGGTGTAAAGCCAAGCCGCAGAGCTACTACAACAAATAACACAAATTCTACTTGACATTAACTATGTGAACACTACCCAGTCTTTCAAAACAGATTTCCTAGAAGTAGCTATCCAGGGGATAGATACACATTTCTGGGCCATAACACCGCTCATAGATATGTGATTTTCTTTGAAAATAAAGGGTATAATCTTTTGCACATCTCTGACCCTTTCTCAGAGTCTGTTTTCTAAATCAGTCTAAACCCTTTGTTTTAACCTGTAATTATCTATCTCTTTCAAAACGTATATTCAGTTTGTTTCTGGTTTTGTAACTGAAAACACTGTGCTTCACAGAGAGCTAACAGGCTGCTTGCTTGTTGGTGGTCATAAAATAACAACATATCTTTAATTCTAGTTATAACCTTATATACTATTATTCAAAATAATAAGCAAAGGGTATCTGCAGTGTGATTGTTCATATTACTATATTAAGCCTGCACAAAAAACCCCTTTAAAATACAAATACTATCTCACTGTTCCAGGGAAGCTCACATCAGAGCTTCTCCCAAAGAAAAAACACTGAGTATATGAACCATTTAAATTGCCTTATTGTCCTGAGTGACTGGATCTCAAATTATTCAAAAGAACGACCCTCAAGTGCCATTGCTGCTGACATGAAAATTGTACTTCACTGTAGCTGACAGATGTTTATATTTTTATTTCCATAAAAGATGCTTTCATTCTCGCATTATTAAATTTAAGGTCATACTTACAGCTTTTATTTTAAGTTCATGGTCATATTTACAGTTTTCAATTTATCTTTTACAATTCAGAAGTCTTAAATATTTTTAGATCTTTTCTGCTGTGCAGTGAAAACACATGGGACTTAGACTGAATTTAAAACCCTTGCCTTGTGTCTGTTTCCAATATGGTCAGCCTCTCTATAGGTTAGATTTACTGTTTAATTAGGTAGAAAATGACAAGATACAAATGAAATGTCATAATAGCAAATACCAACCAACATAATTTGAAGGAAACATCATAAATGAGGCCTCCCTTTGCGTTTATTCTTGGAATGACCACAAGTCTGGTCATTTAACTCAGGAGTAGGCTCCATTTGCAAGCAAGTTCCTAATGAACTGAATTGCTCAAACAGTCATTGTCTCCCTGCTTGGTGGTTTATGGCCATTAACACCTGGGTGCTTCGGGAGCTGTAAAAGCCATCCTGTTTGCTATGGAAACCTTGGACAGGGGAAAAAGGAAGGCATAAAAGTACTTTCTATTATCTCTGCACTGGGGGCAGATTCACATGATGCTCAAACAAAGAGACTAAAAAGAAAGAATAAACCCTCCAAGACCTCACACTGAATTTTTTTATTTATATATGAATTTTTCTTTAATTATTTCCACTTTCAGTACTACTCCAGCTTAAGCAGAAAGCGAGAATATACAGGTTTCTGTGATTTGAAAGGCTATCAATGTACTTTCTGAAGAGCACAAATAATTATGAGCTGGATTAAAAAGAACAAGTGAAAACTATAGCGCAGAATAAATCTTTTTGAAAAGTGATAGTTGTCAACATCTCCCTTATACTAATCAGAATTGGAAACAAAATATTTTTAGAAAAACAGAAGTCCACATAGTCTTAAACACGCACCTTAAATAACTATATAATGCAGAAAGGAATGACTCCATCTACATGACAAGCAGAATGAACTTCTTGAATCCTGAAACTCTCAGAGTTCTTAAGTGTTTAGAGCCATAATCAAACTTTAGGGCTCTAAAATACTGCTGAATAGTAACTAAAACTCATAACTGCCTTGAACCCCAAATACTTCTCTTACTATTCTATTACTTCAAAGTTTTATATAAATTAATGATAATTGAATCTTAGGTTCATGGTCTGGTACATCACTGTCCCCTTTGAGGAGCTATTACCATGGTGATAAGATTCCTTAAATTAAGCTGTCTTTTTTCCACAGTACTTGGCTCATTGCCAGTGCAGTGAAGGGAGATTTCAGTCCATTCAGCACAGCATTAACCTTACTGCCGACACTGCTAAATGGGTTAGAGGAACTAGAAAGAAATTTGATTTAAAAAATGGAAGGAAGAAGAAAACATGCAACATACTGAAGCACAAAACAGGACTAAAAAAACCCAAACCCACTGCTAAACAAAATCAAAATTAGATTATATTTGACATTTACACAGAAAACTTTAAAATTCTAATGCTCGGGTAATCTAGACGCAAAACTTCATTCAAAATAAGTGCGTTCAATGGTCTATCCACGAGCAAACTGTAACAGACTATAGGGAAGATCAAAAATAATGTCATGTTAAAATCCCTATTTAACACCTAGTTTTTTCTTGTAATTTGGGAACTCAGCTTAAGTGGGAAAATAAATAGCAAACACCAGAAAAAAATACTAACACACGAAAAAGGCGAGATATGGAAACAAACAACAGGGCATGGAGAGAAAGAGAAATACTCTTCTGAATTGTCAGGGTTTGATACATACTCCACAAAAACTAGTAAGCTATGTCCAGATGGGGCTGTCAGAGATAATGACAATGTATTACACTGTAAATCATAAGATTTGAAATATTAGAGCAAAGTATCTATGAAACCTGAAAAAACCAGTTATTTCAATGGAAAGGAAGGGAATAGGCAATAGGTTGGCAAGTACTTTATTTTGAAGGAGAAGAAAAAATTGTATTTATGTAAAAGCCTGATAAAATTATCCTAAAAGAGCGATCAATGTTTCCTGTGTTTTTATGTTTATTTTTCTGTGTGACAATGAAAGTACTGCATGCTCATAAGTCATTTTAATAATGAATATTTTCAATTTTTTTTTCAAAACTGTGTGTGAGTGCACACAGATAAAGCCTGCATTTGCATTTACAGGCACATCACAGAGCTGAAGGATGCAACACAGTCAGTCGGCAGTTTGAGCTGTTACACTTCCTGGTTTTTTTCTACAATTTCTTCATCAACAGTACATGTTCTCTGAAGTTTTAAAGCTGTTTCTAATTTTTATTTTCATTTGAGTTGCTGATAATCAGGCTAACTGCCAGAGTTAGAGAACTAACCTTGGCAATGACATACATCGAGACTCTGGGTTTGGTTCTGTCAAAAGCTTGTGTGAACTTGAACAAATAATTTCACCTTTCCAAGTCAGTCTCCTTATTAAACAGTTGGGATAATAAGCTGGGCCCTGACAAAATTGCTTTGTGGATTAGTCCATGCATATGACACCTCTAGATAAAGCACAAATCAGAATTTCTGGTTAGCCTTTTTCTATAAAAATACAACAAAGTTTTACTTTACAGAAGGCCTTTCAGAACACATGTCTCAGTACATGGCTCTACACTGCAGCACTTTGAAGTCTAATCTAGGGTTTCAAATTTTAATTACATAAGAATTTAATCAGACTATTGAAAACATTTTCAGAACTACAGAATTTTCTTTTACATAAATATGAAACATTATCATTATGAGCATAAACTTGCTTCATCTTTAACTGTCCTGAGTGAACGGGATTTACAGGCACATGATTAGTTCTAGGAAATCTTTTGCTGTCTGAAAATTCTGTAACATTACATGGCTGTAGATAAACCATGCAAACACATGTGCTGTTTATGGATTAACAGGAGATACAGCTGGAAGAAAAGCTAAACATGTGCGTTCTGATTTTTGCCTAGTTGTTACAACAGGGAATACATTACTGCCTAAGTCTTCTGTTTGATTGCAAAAGCTCCAAATTAAAAAACCAAAAAATCAGCTTAGACATATTAGGCATGTGCATATTAGGTAGATTTGGTACTATTAAAGATTTAGCAGAAACACAGCTGCCAATGACATGTTTCCCTTTATTTTGTAGGATTATTTTTAATGGGAAGATAAACATTGATGGAGAAGGAAAGCGAGAATCCAGATATTAGGCCAAAGTATCTGTTCAATTCTAGCTGAATCATTCCCTGTTAAAGGAAGCAAAAACAAGCTGCAAGCCCTTCTTTTTCTCTAAGGCTGTGTTGTGCACTGTAGGCTTCTGGGAAGTGGTGATCACAAGTGCTTTTTATTACAATGTTCCTCTGCTATACCACTTGCCTGCACATAAACTGCAGATACATCTTGGCAAACAGTCTCACAGATTCTACTTTCAGATTATACAGCTTCTCAGCCAGCTTCATGAGAGGCTGCAGCTACCAGAGGGTGCATAAAATCAGCTGAAACAGTCACTGAAGGGTAGGAATGCGGAAAATTCCCAGACTTTGCCCACAGTATGTTTCCCAGTCTGAATTCCTAATCTACGCACAGCCCTTTTGTCAGCAACTAATTATTTAATTATAGATATATCTATGTATTTGTCCTTTATGAGAAGTTTCAAATTTGCCAAACTAATAAGAAACCAGACAAATTAAATTGAACTCAAAAAGGATTTAAAATTCCATTTTCCCCAATATGGTCTGCCAACAACATAGTGAACAGGGATGCAGAAAGACTAAGCAAGATCTACCTAACTCTTAACTGAAGAGAACCAAGGGGTAGAGCAGAAGGTGTAAACTATACAAGCTAGGTACACCAGAAATGACAGAGATTTATCTTTATAAAGAGTATGTAAACACAAGCTCCCAGCTCTAGAAGGAGTAGCTGAACTAAGATTCCATTTATCTTCACTATTGGAGAAAAGCTTCTATCCTCCTTGTTTCTTTCTAGGATTTGTCCTTAAGACAAATAAGAAAAGTTTTATTTCAGAATGAGTCAGCTTATTCCTCAATCCCAACTTAAAAATCTTTCAGAAAAGAAAAACTTAATTTGACATTTCCGATAAGGAGCAGTTAAGGGTTTAAAGATGTACATTAAAATTAAGTTTTGTAATAAAATAAAAACAATCTTCTTAGAAGAAAATTTAGGTTTCACTGATTGTGACAACTGGCCGTTAGACGTATGTGCAGTAAAAACAAAACACTTCCATGCATACTGCTTATATTCTCTCTATGAGAACAGTTGGATGTCAGACATCTCTTTAACCAAACACATAATCACAGAACCACACAGAATCACAGAATGTTCGGGGTTGGAAAGGACCACAAAAGATCATCTAATCCCACCCCCCCGCCAAAGCAGGATCACCTACATTAGGTCACACAGGAACACGTCCAGGTGGGTTTTGAATGTCTCCAGAGAAGGAGACTCCACAAGCTCCCTGGGCATCCTGTGCCAGGGCTCTGTCACCCTCACAGAGAAAAAGCTTTTCCTAATATTTTTGTGGAACCTCTGATGTTCCAGCTTGTACCCATTGCCCCTTGTCCTGTCATTGGACATCACTGAGAAGAGCCTGGCTCCGTCCTCCTGACACTCACCCTTTACATAATTATGAACATTAATGAGGTCACCCCTCAGCCTCCTCTTCTCCAAGCTAAAGAGACGCAGCTCCTTCAGCCTTTCCTCATAAGGGAGATGTTCCACTCCATCACCTTTGTGACTCTGCACCTCTCTGGACCTACCACCTACTCCCCTTCTAATACGCCCCAGGATGCCATTGGCCTTCTTGGCCACGAGGGCACATTGCTGGCTCATGGTCATCCTGCTCTCCACCAGAACCCCCAGGTCCCTTTCTCCTACACTGCTCTCTACCAGGTCAGTCCCCAACCTATACTGGTACATGGGGTTGTTCCTTCCCAGGTGCAAGACTCTGCACTTGTTCTTGTATTTCATAAAATTTCCCTGGGCCCAACTCTCCAGTCTGCCCAGGTCTCACTGAATGGCAGCACAGTCTTCTGGGGTGTCAGCCACTCCTCCCAGTTTTGTGTCATCAGCAAACTTGAAGACAGGGCACTCTATCCCCTCATCCAGGTCGTTGATGAATATATTGAATAGTACTGGTCCCAGTACAGACCCCTGAGGGACTCCACTAGATACAGGCCTCCAGCTAGATTCTGTCCCATTGACCACAACTCTCTGTCTTCTTCCCTTCAACCAGTTCACAATCCACCTCATTACCTGATCACTCATATCACATTTCCTCAGTTTAGCTATGAGGATGCTGTGGGAGATGGTGTCAAATGCTTTACTGAAATCCACATTAACCACATCCACTGCTTGGCCACCATCCATCCACCTGGTTATGTCCTCATACAAGGCTATCAGGTTGGTCAAACATGACTTCCTCCTGGAAAAACCATGCTGACTGCTTCTAATGACCCTCTTATCCTTGATATGCCCAGAGACAGCACCAAGGATGAGATGTTCCATCACCTTTCCAGGGATGGAGGTGAGGCTGACTGGTCTGTAGTTACCCATGTACTCCTTCTTGCCCTTTTAGAAGACTGCAGTGACATTTGCTTTCCTCCAGTCCTCAAGCTCTTCATCTGTTCCCTATGACTTACCAAAGATGATGGAGAGTGGCCCAGCAATGACTTCTGTCAGCTCCCTCAGCACCCGTGGGTGCATCCTATCAGGACCCATAGATTTATGGATGTTCGGATTGTCCAACTGATCCCTAACCCAGTCCTCATCAACCAAGGCAAACTCCTCCTTCATCCTGACTTCCCCCAGGGCCTCAGGGCTCTGGGGCTCCTGAGGACAGTCTCCAGCAGGATAGACAGAGGCAAAGAAGGCATTCAATAACTCTGCATTCTCTGCATTGTCTGTCACCAGGGCACCCACCTTGTTCAGCAGTGGGCCCATATTGCCTCTAGGGTTAGTTTTATCCACGATGTATTCAAAAAAGCCCTTTCCGTTGTCCCTGACCTTCCCTGCAAGGGAAGCCTTAGCTTTCCTAGTTGCCTCCCTTCATCCTCTGACCACAGTCATATTCCACCCAAGAGGCCAGCCCCTTCTTCCATGATCTATAGACTCTCTTCTTTCACTAGAGTTTGCCCAGCAGATCCCTGGTTAACCATGTAGGTCTCCTGGATCTCTTTCTTGATTTCCCACCTGTTGGGATACACTGATCCTGAGCCTGGAAGAAGTAGTCCTTGAATACTGACCAGCTCTCTTGGGCCCCTTTACCTTCCAGTTCCCTGTCCCATGGGGTTTCCCCTAGAAATTGCCTGAAAAGGCCAAACCTGCTGAAGTCCAGAGTAGTAATCCTGCTTGATATTCTGTTTCTACTGCACAAGATCCTGAACTCCACTATCTCATGGTCGCTGCAGCCAAGATTGCCCTCAACCTTCACTGCTTCAACCAGACCTTCCTTGTCGGTGACACAAGATCCAGCAGCGCTCCTCTCCTGGTCAGCTCATTCAGCATTTGCATCAAGAAATTATCATCAGTGCACTGGAGGAACCTCCTGGACTGTGGATGGCTGGCTGTGTAGGCCTTTCAGCAAATATCTGGGTAGTTGAAATCTCCCATGAGAACCAGGGCCTGTGATTGAGAGGCTGCTGTCAGCTGCCTGTAAAAGGCCTCATCAACTTCCTCATCCTGATCAGGGGTCCTGTAACAGACACCCACCACAGTATCATCCATGTTGGTCTGCCCCTTCTCGCCCACAAACTCTCAACTTGCTAATATCCGGATTCTTGCTTTCCTCCTCCATCAACTTTCTCAAAGTCAAGCACTTTATGTGTTTTAAAATGCTAAAATTCAATGCAATTCCTAGTCAAAACTCCTTGCTGTTCTCTTCACAATGAAGGGGAAGAAGGTTGTAGAAAACTAAGGACTTTTTTTAAGCGTCGAGTCAGCAAACACAGCTGTAATTGAAAGGCCTTAAATTAGCTAATGCTTACAAAGAAAGAAACACAACTTCTTACAGTCAAAAAGTCAAAGGAAACTGTGCATTTGCCTCTCACAGAACTTTGAGTACTGAAACACAGGTTTGCTGAATATAGAATATATTTGCTATCAATTATTTTTCAGGGTAAATTATTTGTGTAAATTGTGAATGGTCTTGATGTTGAACCCTCCTTTCCCCAGCTCCCAGAAGTAAGGCTCTCCATGCTCAATAACCAGTTTGGACCTGTATCATTTCTTCTCCATTACCAAATGATTATCAAATTATATTCTCTCTGTATATGCAATAAAATGTTTAAATATGCATTGAGGAAAGTATTATTTTAGTATTATTTCCTATCTTTTCTTAATCACAGAAAAGCTCCAGCCTGAGCACTGACTCCAGAAGTGCCAGAGCACACCGTCTAATCCAAACTTGTATTTGCGGCACTGGAAGGATGTAGGAGGGTGAGACAAGCACACGAGCAGAAATCCTGCCTGCACACCACTCTAAAACACTTGTGTAACCCACACAGCTCAAGAAAATCAGTGTCTTCCAAAACTTTGCAAAACGTGCTTTGATGAACATTAATGACTGAGATGAATCAAATAAATAAGGCCTCACATGGCTACATGACAGAGCCTTAAATCAAAGCACATCAGCATGTCCTCAGTGACAAGCATGTCATTCCCCATCATCATCTCATGCCAAGGTCAGGCCTCCTCCCCATTTTTTTAAATTTATTTAGCACTTGAACTATGTTGGATGCAACAGGTTGCTCTGTACCTGGTTTCCAGTGGGATGTTGCTGTTCAAGACCCAGCTGTTATGGAGATGGACTGAATCTTGCGTACTGGTGGGAGGAGTCGGGGCAGCAGGGCTGGGCTGGCTGCGGGTGGTCATCGACCTTCTCTGGAGAGAATCAGCTGTTGGAGGGGGTTTTCTGGCACAAGTGCAGGCGTGGGGGGGTGGAGGTGGCGGCGGGAGGGGTCTGAAGGTGAACTGGTTATGGGGGCTACCTGGCATATCTGAAACGACAAACAAAAGGCAAAGAAATCCACAGAGTGTTGTTATTTTGAAAAGAACGAGACAGCATGAGCATGACAGAATAGTTATCGGGATTGAAGCATTGTGCTTTATCGTGTTGTTAACTCAGTTGCCTGTAAAATGTTGTTGCAACATGTGAATAATTTAAAATATAATACTCTACTGGAATGAAGATCATCAACTACAAACATAGACCCTCTAGCACTGTAGTTCAGTGGTTTGACAAAAAAAAACACAAAAAAGAAAAAGAAAAAAAAGGAAGATAATGACATTCCCTTAATTTGTCACAGGAACTTTTAGGGAAGGATGGTAAAAAACAAATAAATCAAGCTGATATTGAATTGCAGCATAGGCACCAAATGATTTCATGAGGTATAATTCTCATTTATGAACACCTGTGAAAGGAACAGACACAGTATAAGAATGACTCTCGCACTTCAAATGAAGAAAGGAAATAAATAATTCTGACCACCTATCAAACATCTTTCATGAAATAATGTTAACACATTTCTGTGAGTCTGTTACTGCATTTGTTAAATGACACCTGGGAAAAGGGCCTTTTAAAGACTATCTGAAGCACGAATGAACCAGATACCCAGAGAAAAAGTGTAACAGCAGCTAAAGGCAGATAAGCTGGCATCCTAGGAGCTCACAGCCATTGGACCAGGTGTATTGGAGAGAGAGGAAAAGGTGTGTGGTGGGTACCCAAGGCCCTGCTGCTGCTACCCAGGGCCCCCCAGCGCTGCCCTGGGCACCTGAGAGGAATGCTGCAGCTTCAGGTCCCTGCCTGGCTCTGAGGCAGCTCATCCTGTGCCAGTGAGCTGAATCAACCTGCAAAAGACAACGAAGATACAAATACAGTGTAACGGTACTTTGAAGGGACAATAAAATTTTGTTTTCTCTAATTCCCGCAAGAGTCTTCAAAGTCTCTCATTACAGCAAGAAACACAGCTAAGAAGAATTGAGGTACAAAATTCCTTTGTAAAGGAATAATAAATACTTCGCAAAGATGCTGATAAAAATTGCTGCCAGGTTGGGTGAACTGTGAAGCTATTAACCTGAAACTCTTCCAGCTAATTTACCTCAGTGTCTTAACACGGCTTTGTCCCCTTTCTATACTCGCCCTCATCCTCCCTTTTACCTTAGCAGATGTCCAGTTAAATTTGCACAAAACCAGGTGGAGCGGAGCTTTGATGAACCTGCAAAAATTTGCTGCAAGAAACTGTTGTTGCCATCCATTTACAACACATCCTTTTCATACATTATGACATGATGTGTCTTCAAGGTGAAAGCTGAAAGCATGCCCCTTCCCCTCTTGGAATGGCTGGTGGGAAAAAAAGTACTTTTTACTCTGTGAGTCACACTTTATCCCAACTGGAGAAACAAGGTTGTTTAGTGCTCCACATAAGCTTTTCTATGCTGTGGTAAGCAAAGCTGTCATGGATTTGGGCCAGGCTTAATCCTTTTAATTTCATTGATTTTTTATCAAGGCAGCATTCTTACAGTTGCATTCAGGTTTGTGCTGTAATATTAGTTTGCATATACCAGAAAAGCATTTCTAAGCATATTAGAAAATTGGAGACCTTAGTAAATTAAATCACTGGAGTCAACAGTCCAGGGCTCTGAAATAATCTGCTAAGGCACTTTCATATAATAATTAATCTCAGTAAATCCTGTATCCTGCTATTTTAGAATTGAAAGCTTCCCAAATTTGGGGTGTAATATTTGATGTCCAGCATCCTCAAGTATTTGATCAATGACATTCCTTTACTTAGTGGTATCAATCTTAAATCCACTCTACAGAAAATTTGTAGGATTATTATACATCCTATAATTTGCACGACAAGTCATTTTAATGGTTGTGCCACTACTCTGTTAGAAAATTGCTGATCTTTGCCAGGACAAGCAATTAGACTCCACAAGGTACATCAGAAGCTACGCAGTAAATGCCAGGCAGCCAAGGTGACTGCATCTCTAGGTAAATGGCAAAAAGTTAAATCTATATGGCAACACGTCTTTTACTTCCCTTCTTCCCTTATTTGTCTGTACGGTCCCTATCCTGTCAATATCTGACAAATAGTTTAGTTTTTTCCATGCAATAGACTGGTTCCACTTTGTGAACCAGAAAGTATTTCTGGTTGGTAGGGTACCTTGTATCTCCCAGTGCAGTTTATCACAAGACACTATCACATCAGATTTCCTGAGGGATTCCTTTTCAATTATCACACTTGTCACCCCTTCATCCAGCTACTGGATGAAAACCTCATATCAGATTCTGAAGTATTTTGGTGGTTTAAAGGCAAATCTTCTTCATCAGACCTTGACTTCACTGAAACACTGCAAATTCATTATGCTGAGAATCAGCCTGGGTTTCCAGTTAGTTTTTACAGTCTTTCTAATTTGACAAAGTTATTTTTATTTTGCTGGAAACTAAATCTACATCTCATTAACTTTATTTATATACTACAAAATACGTTACTTGTTATATAAAGCAGCATTATATCTAAATATACACACTTAGGATTCTTCAGGATTCTGAATAAACAGTAGACTCTAAAATAACTTCATGCCAAATCATTTAAATACCTGAAAACATGAGACAATTTGTCTAAAGACAAAACGTTTCCAAAGTATAGCTTAGCTATAAATTTTTTATCCCATTGCTACTGTTCAGCATAATGCTATCCTTACCAACTCCTGGTTTTATTTCTAATGGTTGCCAATAATGTTAAGATTTTACAATTTTTTTAAACATCAAAAAAGTCCATGAATTATATGCAAATCCAGTGTTATCTATTTTCACTGTGTTCATTTGCACGGTGGAAGTTTCCATTCATCTAAAAATGTAACATTTATAGTAACTTGCTGCAAATCAGATTTTCATCTGAGAAGCATCCAAGTCAGAATGGATGCTCTTGGGCCTCACTATTGGCCTTCTCAAATTCCACTTAAACTTCTTGTTCCTCTCAGAGCAACATTAACATAGAATCATAGAATGGCCTAAGCTGGAAGGGACCTTAGAGATCATCTAACGAACCTCCCTGTCACGGGCAGGGACGCCTCTCAACTAGATCAGGCTACTCAAGGCTCCATCCAACTTGGCCTTGAACCCCTGCAGGGAGGGGGCAGCCACAACATCTCTGGGCAATTTATTCCAAAGTCTTGCCACCCTCGTACTGAAGAATTTCTTCCTAAGGTTCAATCTAAATCTATTCTCCTTCAACTTAAACCCATTTCCCCTTGTCCTATCATCAGTGAATACTCTTGTAAAAAGTCCCTCTTCAGCCTTCC
>NW_009736930.1:45531-57783 GCF_000703405.1 Apaloderma vittatum | reverse complement strand
GGACCCCACAATGGCCCTGGAGAAGAGTGAAAAGTCCTCCTCTGGAGGGAAGAAGAAGCAGTGGAACCAACATCGGATGAACTGACCTTAAACCCCCTTCCCTGTCCCCCTGGGCCGCTCGGGGGGAGAAGGTGGAGAAACTGGGATTGTTGAGCCCGGGAAGAAGGGAGGGATGGGTGGAAGGTGTTTTGCTTCTAAGATCTGTTTGCTTTTTCTTGTTTCTTGCTACTCTTCTCTAATTTGTTCTTAATAAATCTAATTTCCCCAAAATTGAATCTGTTTTGCCCAGGACAGTAAATGCAAGTGATCTCTCTGTCCTTACCTCAAACCTTTAGCCCTTTGAAATATTTTCTCCCTCTGTCCAGCAGAGAGGGGGGAGTGAGAGAGCGGCTGTGTGGGCACCTGGCTGCCAGCCAGGGTCAAACCACGACAGTCTCAAACGACTTGCATTTTGTGTTTGTACTTTCATCTGGGTATCCTGGGGTTTTTTATATTTGTTTTGAGCTCACTGTTTATTGTTAAAAAGTAGTACTAACACCTTTTTCGTAGATCATCAATGACTTAAAATCTTCTAAGTTTCTCAGATCTTCCCAGCATTGGGAAGAAAATGGAACTTAGAGTAAGTAAACTTCCACAGTACTTCCTCCATACCATAAGGAGCAGAGAACTGCAGGTGACTTCCAGTGCTGAAGAGAGACGCTGAGCATTGGGACAATTTTTATATTGTATCTGGACTGAAGCATTTTAATAAGCTATGTAAAGTACTGCAGAATACTCTCTCTTACCTAATAGAAGTGTTCTTCCACCCTTCAGTGGAAAATACAGTTTGACTTACATTGATAGAGCTGATGGCTGATTGTACTTTACAGTCGTCATTCAAGGGTCTAGAGCAAATTGTTATGTTACTGAAATAAGTCACCAAGTGAACTAGAAACATATAATACTATTGCAGCTGTGCTCTTTTCCCAGAACTGATTCAGATGAATCTTGGCAGCTTGAGAATCTCATATCAGAAAAGTCCATAAACAGTTATTTAATCTTCTGTCAATATTCTTTCTCATAAGATTTTTAGTAGAGATATATTTGAATCTTGTGCAGCCAAAAACTCTGGCAAGCAAGATAAGTATAAAAATATAATGGACATAACCAAAATTTTGTGGTCTGACACTAATAAAGAATGCTAAAATCCACTTGCCACACAACCCCTCCTAGATTTGGTATCTATGTAGCAAATAGAGTCATTAGCTGCAACTCCATCTATTTTCTACCCAACCAATGGAAATGTCTAGAGAGAAAAAAATGGCATGTACTGGAGAGGCTGCGATTGCATTTCAGAGCCATAGAAAAATCCATGACTTAAACATCAAACACTGAATCTTCAACTGAAATTCTTTATGTTATCTAAAAATGTTAAAGTTGCAAGTACATCAGACGTCACAGGCAGATTCTAAGTGCCTTCTGAAGTGGATAGAACTGCCTGAAAACCTTCTCTGAGCCTGACTTAAAGGGAGGACTTGATCACAGAAAGTGGGTTTGCAAAGAAGCACAGATGAAGAAAAGGAGAGCATACATGAAGGTACATGTGAAGTAGGGGTACATGAAATGGATTTCTGAAAGATGCCTGTTCAGCAAATCCTTAACATATTCTATGGTTGAGGTTCCATCAGCTTTGATAGACAACTTATTCCTGTGCTTTATTGTTCTTATTGCTAGGAAGCTTTTATTTTCCAGTGTTAAACAAAATCTCTACTACTTCAATTTAAAACACTGGTTTTACTCGTGGTAGGCATAGAGAGGAGTTTATTTCATTTATCTTCTTATGGGTTCCTCTTACATATTTGAAAAGTCAATACACATCTCCCTAGCATTTCCTCTCTAAAGAAAATATTTTTTTTTCTTTCTTCTAGTATATATTTGTTGTCCTTTTTCTTACCCTGTTCCTCGAACTTTCTCCAGTTGATCCACATCCTTTCTGGATTGTTGTGTGGAGAATTAAGTGACTTTACATACCAGACATGTAAAGAGAGGTGTCCTGGAAGACATACAGATGGTAGACTATAGTCTTTAGTCTGACAGAATGGAATGCTCCCAGATTCATGCAAAGGGAAAATGGAAATGAGGTGAAGCTGTGTTTACAGAGTCAAACCACTGTCATTGAACTTCATCAAAATCTGACACCTCAGATAAGCATGTCAGGCATTTGTAGAGGTTATATTGATTGCATTATGAATTCAGTACATGTGGAGTCTGAACCACACCCTTGTGAAGCTGAGATTTCTGTGGTTTACAAGGTATGAAATTAAGTATGAAGTAGCTGGCATTTTTTTCGAACAGGTTCTTAGCATCAATCAGCTAGATTATTGTGCTTTGGTGCGCTTCACTGAGGTAGCCATTCTGACAGACAAATATCCCAGGTGGAGTGATAGGTGATATACCAATTTTATCATTGGTTCCCTCACATTTGATATTTTGCGTGAAACACACCACTTATTTTGAGCTCAACAGCACAGGGTTCTGCTGGAAAGTAAAAACTTTATCTAATGCCTCCTGGAAACACCTGGCATTTTCTTGTAAGTTTACAGAAAAAAAAAATCTCTTAATATGTTGTGTTTGACAAATATAATTGAGTCAAAACCCAATGTTTATTTGACAAGGCTGAAGAGTGGGAACTGCATCTATTAACTTTTCTACATCAGACTCTTTTACTGTACAATGGAGTACATAAGATTAAAAGGCCAAGGCAAACTTTATTAATGCGTGGCTTTTCATGTAAAATAACTACTGAAGAGTTAAACACTTATTTTGCCCAAAAGAGAAGGTGTAATGGCATTCAGTAGTTAGCATAACCTCTGTGAAGGATATTTGATATGTATGATGAAAACTGAGGTAGAGAGAGGAGAGGTTGGAACTGAGGTTGGACGAAAGAATGAATTAAAATTTAGAAGTATGGAGAATGGGTTAGAAGACTGCTGGAAAGGTGCTTCCTATAAACAAGGAAATTGCCTTTGATTATCTTCATGCCTTAGGTTCAAGAGGGTTTAGATGCATATAAAGCAGCAGCAGCAGCAAACATATGCTGTGACCTGGCTTTTTCACAATTTCATATTCTACCTGATTTAAAAGAAGCCAGTTTAGCTTTTCTTTTTGGTCAGGAAGGTAACTGTGGCACTAGAAATAAAATATATGACCAAGAAGATATGCTGTGTGCTAGTAGCCAGCTATAATAATGTGGAACAAATAGTAGAAGAACTTTATACAGTCCAAAGACCATTGGATTTTTATTACAATAAAGAGCAGGGAAAAAAAAGACATTTAGTTGAATACTTTTACTAGAACAATAAATGCAAAATGCCTAGACAGGCTGAAATGCACAGGTACAAAAGTCTTTTCTGTAATGGTAGGAAATCTTAGACAGAGGGCCATTCAACCAGAGGTCAGGATGTCCCACCTTATATAAAAATATATAAGGATAGCTTGTTTTCTTAGCTCACCGTTGTATTATGAATAAATTGGATGAGGGAAAGGCTGTGGATATTGTCTACCTAGACTTTCGAAAAGACTTTGACACTGTTCCCCACAGAATTATCTTGGAAAAATTGGCTGCTCATGGCTTGGATGAGGATGTGATCTTTTGGATAAAGCACTGGCTGGGTGGACAGGCCCAAAGAGTGGTGGTCAATGGAGTTAAATCGAGCTGGTGGCCAGTCACAAGTGGTGATCCTCAGGGCTCAGTGTTGAGACTGTTTCTGTTTATCATCTTTATTGATGATCTTGATAAGGATGCAGAGTGTATCATCAGTACATTTGCAGATGACACCAAGTTATGTGGGAGCGTTGAACTGCACGAGGGTAGGGAGACTCTACAGAGAGACTTGGATAGACTGGATCAATGGGCCAGTGTTAATGGTATGAGCTTCAACAAGGCCAAGTGCCAGATCCTGCACTTGGGCCACAACAACCCCATGCAACACTACAGGCTTGGGGGAGGGTAGCTGGAAAGCTGCCTGGCAGAAAGGGACCTGGAGGTTCTAATCAGCAAGCGGCTGAACATGAGCCAGCAGTGTGCCCAGGGGACCAAGAAAGCCAAAGACATCCTGGCCTGTATCAGAAATGGTGTGACCAGCAGGAGTAGGTGATTGTCCCCCTGTACTGGACACTGGTGAGGCCACACCTTGAGTATTGTGTCCACTTCTGGGCACCTCAATACAAGAGATATTGAGGTGCTGGAGCGAGTGCAGAGGAGGGCAATGAAGCTGGTGAAGGGCCTGGAGAAAAAATTTTATGAAGAACAATTACCGGAGCTGGGCCTGTTTAGTTTGAAGAAGAGGAGGCTGAGGGGAGACCTCATCACTCTCGACAACTACCTGAAAGGACATTGTAGAGAGGTTGATCCTGGTCTCTTCTCATGGATAATTAGCAATAAAACAAGAGGGAATGGCTTCAAACTGCAACAGAGCAAGTTTAGACTGGACATTAGGAAAAAAAATTTCGCAGAAAGAGCAGTCAGACATTGGAATAGGCTGCCTAGGGAGGTCTCCATCCCTGGATGTGTTTAAGTGTCATTTAGATGTGGTGTTGGGGGTATATGGTTTAGGAGTGAGCTTCGTAGAGTAGGGTTAATGGTTGGATTCGATGATCCCAAGGGTCTTTTCCAACCTGAATGATTCTATGATTCTATTCTACAAATGACTGGGTGTGAAGGCCTATCTTAATGGCCAAGCTAAGTCACCCTAGTCTAACTGAACTGAAGAATTTTCTCTCAAAAAACAGATTAGTCTAGAAATGATGCAAGTCATAGAATCATAGAATCACAGAATGGCATAGGCTGGAAGGGACCTTAGAGATCATCTAGTCCAACCTCCCTGTCATGGGCAGGGACGCCTCTCAACTAGATCATGATATCAAGGCTCCATCCAACTTGTCCTGGAGATGCAGTAGAAAGTCAACTAGCTACAGCACGCCAAAAGCTAAATATCAAGGAAGGAAACAGCTGTCTCTGAGCTGATGGAGAACACATGGAGATCAGTGCTACAGGCATACCAAGGGTGTAAAGCTGGACTTGCAATCTAAAGAATGCCAAAGACAGGAGCCAGCAATGTGCCCTTGCTGCAAAGGGACAAATGGTGTCTTCGGCTGCATTAGGCAAAGCATTGCCAGCATGTCGCGGGAGGTGATCCTTGCCCTCTCCTCAGCACTGATGAGGCCACATCTGGGTGCTGTGTCCAGTGCTAGGCTCCTTAATACACGAGGGATAAAATCATACTGGGTAGAGTCCAGCAAAGAACTGCAAATATCTGCAAATTCAGTCTGCTGAAGTCACTTTTTGAAAATCTGGCACAGGTGGAAGCAATTGTTTGTAGGCAATTTGCTTTCAGGAACTACTGTACTCCAGGGGAAAGTCAACATTCTGTAAGTTTTCTACAGTAAAAGAAAAAAGGGATCAAGGTGTACAAGGGATGAAATAATGTGAAGTCATAGTTCTCTGGGTGCATGTTTGAGCAACAACAGATAGGGAAAAAAACTCTGCTTATGGAATATAGATTTTGGGAAAATCTATACATCTGTTGAACACTGGTAGAGAGGAAAATAGAAGGGAGGAGAAGATGAAGGTAAAATTCTAGAGGTCTACAGGGGATTTGTTTCTGTGCAAAGCTATATGATTAAATGAGGGACAGCAAAGCCACCAGAATTTCCGTTTGGGAATTGGAATTTTAACTCGAATCTTTGTCAACACTTCTGGTCCAACATGAAACTGATACTGGATATAGCAGCTCATTAAACAAACTTATTATTTTATTGGTAGGAAGGAAGAATTCTAGTTCACTTAAGAAAATACCACAAAGATTTCAGTGAGATTTTAGTCCATAGTTCCAGTTAAGAAAAAGGACAGGAGCACCAGACTCTGCACAGAATTGGATGAAGTAATTTGAATACTTTTTGACTATAAAATAGATGATAGCCTGGAGGATGTAGGAGGTCATCCTGATGTCTGACACAATGTTAAAACAGCATCAGGAAGCATAAGAAGACATCAAAGACATTGGACAACAATTGTTTTCATAGCAGATAACTTAGAGATGGGTTTGAGGCTCTCTGATCTGAGGCTTTTTAATTGTATTCTGTGGTGAACTGTTGGCCTCTTCCAAACCTGCTAACATTCATAGGTCTGAAAGGGGCAGATCTGACTAATCTGATCTCTTGTGCTTGTACGATTTTATTATGAGCCCTTCAGAAATCAGTGGAATGCCCTTTGACGCGACCCAGCACGGATCACTAAAACAGTACTACACTGCTAGAAGTGGAAAGGTTAATCCATGTCTTGCTTCCCCAAGAAGTTTATCCTGGAATGGTACAAAACTTTAGAAAAAAAGCTGGGGTATTTGTAGATTGGCAGTGTGTGGAGTTGAAAGCTGACAACATGAACTGGAAAAATAAGTTGGGTCCAGTGTCAGAAGAAAGAAAGGAGATATTTTTGCTAACAATGAGACATAAGGTTGAATGGAACACAGCCCTCCATAAGCTTACAACATGAGAATTTCACAGCTCACCTATTAAAGACGGTTCAGACTTTTTGAGTCTTTTTTATTCTCATTCTTCACAGTTTGTTATTCTTACACTGCTTCATGGACTGAACAAACCACTCCGTAATCTGATGTTATATAATATTTTCAACTTTGAGGTCCACGTTCACTGTTTTTGTTCTGGGCTAGCTGTATTTTAAAAACCTTTTCATGTCAGGCAGTGCAGTGCTATTAATTTTCTGGGAAGTCTGAGTGCAGGAATGTAAATTATTAAACAAAGCAGTGACTTACAACGTTAAAAGTCTAAATTCCCATGAGAGGGAACATTGAACAAGATAAATAAGTTCCTAGAGATGATTAATGATTAGAAATTAACTCTTCAGTCATCAATTGTGTGAGAAGAGCCTTATGAGTAGCAAATCTCTAGAATTTTGCAGGGCAATTTCCCAGATGGTTGAAGAAACTGTAATGCTGCTCTTCGAGCCAAAAGCAGGTGTAGGCACAAGTGTGGTAACTCTGATGCCTTCTTTAAGTCTTAAGTAGAAAAGAAACGAATTTGTTGCTCAAGGACATGAGCATTCTCAGCATGAGATTTGCTTCTTACTTTTTATCCATATTTTGCAGAGGTGCAAGTGGTGTTGGTGTTTTTGCTAAGACACTTATTGCAAGGCTGCCAAAATAGACTGCAGTAATAAAAGTGTTGCAGAGGTAAGAGTATGCACATATCCCAAGTCTGCTGTAATTTAGATGCTTCTATACTGCTGCTTGTGGAGCTTTAATTTACTAAAAGCAGTGAATTTCAATATTCTTTTATCAGTTTAGGGTTTATGATGTTAAAATACCTGAAATTTCATTTATGTTTTCACTTCGCTCTTCCCTGCTTCCAATAATCCTTTGTTTGTTTGCTTGTTTTCTTTTTATGTTGTTCAGGGCCCTGCCTTATTTCTCTTCCTTCTTTATATTCCACTTACATGTTATGATTTCCCTGGAATCTAGGGAAGACTGATCAGCATTCATAGTCACCCCTAGACCAGCCTGTTAGAAAATGTGTTGATGAAGAATAGCTGATGAATTCCCAGCACCAGATGTTCTGCCCAACTGCTAACAGTTCAGTGAGAACTGTGCAAAAAGTCATCTTCATGATCTAACATCTGGTTCATCTGTAGGTGTCCTCTGCCTCAGTAGCATTATATTAAATTCTGCATACTGTATTATAAAGATAACTAATTTATTTTTTTTATCCAGCTGTGGGGAATAAAATAGCTGCTTTTGTCAGTAAATCAGTGTTCTACTAGCTGTAGAAAGAAAATGACTGGAAATCATAGAATGGCCTAGGCTGGAAGGGATCTTAGAGATCATTTTAATCCCGCCTCCCTGTCACCAGGGATGTCACCTCTCGACTACATCAAGAATCGAACCTGCGACCTTGGCGTTATTAGCACCATGCTCAACTGACTGAGTTAACCGGCCCCCCTAAATAAATAAGCTTATTTGCTGCAGACTCCCAACTTTCCAAAAAAACCCAGAAATTTCAATGGCTGTTTTCTGTCTAACTAAACTCTTTTCCGTGCAGAATTTTTGCAAAAAAAAAAAAAGAAAGAAAAAAAGAAAAAAGAAAAAAGGGAAAAAAAGGAAAATATAAAAACCCCCAGACGCCCTAGACATTAGATACATGGGTTTGCATTCATTATTTTTATTATTTCTGGCAATACAGTCACAAGTTGTTAATCTCTTGATTGTGAAATTTCCAGAATTCAGGAAGTTATGTTTTTGGAAGATCAGATAGTTAGCAGAATGTCAAGCTGGGACAAAACTTCCCTGCAGTGCAGTACTTTGCTAGGGTGATACAATACTTCCTTGTCCAACACAGCGTTAAGGGAAGGGAACACAGCGTTTGTTGTTAAAGCCCTGCTTGACCGGCACGTGCACAAGAGATTCCCACTGCTGGCAATCTAAGGCACCTTAGATTCCAGACTTTGTGGTGCAGAGTGAAGGATGAAGATCCCCGGATCTCAACATGGTGTCTTCTCAGATATTCATTTTGTTAACCAGTTTGTTTTTTCTTAGCTCCCTAGTTCCCATAGCTGACACTATCTCTCTTGCATCATTAAAGAGGGGAGCTACCTTGCTGCCACTCATGTGGCTGGTACCTTGGAGCCAGGCAGTGCAATGTCTTCCTGATCCTGCAAATCAGTGGGGAGAGCAGTTAACTGAACATTGTATTTTTTTGCATCATAATGGAATATTGGTGGATGAAAAGCTGGACACTGGCTGGCAATGTGTGCTTGCGACCCAGAAGGCCAACTGTGTCCAGGGCTGCATCAAGAAAATTGTGGCCAGAAGGCCAAGGAAGGTGATTCTGCCCCTCTACTCTGCTCTGGTGAGACTCCACCTGGAGCACTGCATCCATCTGTGGAGCCCTCAACACAAGAAGGACAGGGACCTGTTGGAGCAGGTCCACAGGAGGCCACGAAGATAGTCAGAGGGATGGAACATCTCTCCTATGAGAACAAGTTGAGAGAGTTGCAGCTGTTCAAACTGGAGAAGAGAAGGCTCTGGGGAGAACTTACAGTGCTAAAAGGGGAGCGATAAGAAAGATGGGGACAGTCTTTTCAGCAAAGTCTCTTGTTATAGGACAAGGGGTAATGGTTTTAAACTGAAAGAAGGTGATTTTAGACTAGATATAAGGAAGAAATTTTTTACATTGGGAGTGATGAGACAGTGGCACAGGTTGCCCAGAGAAGTTGTGGATGGCTCCTCCCTGTAAGTGTTCAAGGCCAGGCTGAACAGGGCTTTGAGAAGCCTGATCTAGTGGGAGGCATCCCTGCCCATGGCAAGGGGGTTGATTAGATGATCTTTGGACGTCCCTTCCAACCGAAACCATTCTATGATTCTATAATAATATTAGGAGGAGAGTTGTCCTCTGAATTTTGCGGAGAGCAATGTGTGTTCATCTGTAAAAGTATCCTTTGTGAGTTTGTTCTCTTACCTCGACGTTCACTTTTATATTCCTAAGAGCATGTTTGTTCAGTTTGTTCAGTTACATTTTCTTTTTGATATTATCAAGTTCTTTGCTAAGGGTAGGCAACTCAGTTGTGATTTGGACAATAACACTCTCCTATTTGTTTTTATTCAAACAAAATAGTTTCTATCCCCTAGAAGCTGCTACTGACTGTAACTAGATTTCTTTAAGTATAATTTTCCTGAATTTTTTAGCTTCCTTATAGCTCTGTGTTACTTTTTTTTCCTAATATTAGACTTTATGGGCCATTGCATTATATTATTGTTACTACAGATTTTTCTTCTACATTTTCCAGAGGATTTAATAATTCTAGGTACTCATGCTTTTTCATGAGCTCTTCTGACCAAGTGCTATATTCCTTTTTCTTTAAAACTTCAGTGCTATTGTGTTCTTCCTTTAATTTCTTTATTGGCTCCTCAGTGAAGAATAATTCAGACATATTTCCTCATAAAAGAGCTATCTGTTTTGTAAAGAAAGGGATTTATTTGAATTACTCCTTGTTCCTAAGTAAGTATTCATCATTTGTTTGGGGCAGCGAAATCATCATCTCATCACCTTAAACACTTTTTCAGTGACAAGAAATGCTGCAGAATGGAAGACAATATTTTAGGGTTCTCTGTTGCTCTGCTGAGATCTGGGTTTCTGGTACATAAAATATTGCTTCAGTCATGTATTCATTTTTCCTTTCCTGTTCTGCTTTTCTTCTTGATTTGATGGTGTGCTTGGTGATTTAGACTAAGAGGATGGATGTTCAAGTTTGAAATAAGCATCACACAAGCCTAAAAATCTTAATGGAAACACCTTGTTTCTTCAGCCTTAACTTCAAGTAGCAGTGCTAAAATCTGATTTCTGATGACATTAATAGTTCAGACTGCACTAGACTGTGTATCAGTAGGGGCTGATGTGAATCAATAGTTCCCTGCCTTTCTGCATTGCTTGGATGTTTCTGAGTTGAAGAGCACACACACAATGCATGGACTACTGTGGATCAGCAGAAGTTAGGGACATGTTCCCTGCACATCTGTTCTGAACACATGTGTTTTGAAATCTGTGCAGCAGTTTGGGGCCTCCTTTGCTTTGCACCCTTTGTGTGTCTGTGTTACTGAAGTGGATGTTAAAGGTGTGCGAGTGTGATCCGGGAGTTCTCTTGCTCTTGCAAAGCAACAGTTTACAATGAAACTTTACAAAAGTTTAATCCTCATGCATTCTCAGAAAAATAGTTGTTAAAGAACTATGCATGAGGATGGAACCAAACCCTTCCAGGTGTCTGTGACTGATGTTATTGTTAGTATTATGTAATTTAAACTTTGGTATCTGCCTGAGTGGCCTTCTTAAAATAGCCACTTTCCCTTGTCATTAGAAATTAGTCTGTTGCTGTTGCTAAAGAATGAAGTAAGGTTTGTTGGGATCTTTGTTCTTATTTTTTGAGGCAATAGGTGATGAAAGAGTGAAAAGGCAGGGAGCCAGTAATATTTATTGTCTGAAACCAGTATCTTTCCTGAAACAGTAGTTTCAATAAAGCTGTCATTTCTCATTTCCACAACTCAATTTAAATAATAACACTATGGATAAAGCTGTTCATCTGGAGATTAGGCCACTTGTTTGAGATGAGCATAAAATCTGGGTACATACAAGTGCACTGCCTGATTTAGAGGATATATTTCCCATCTCCCATGTGAGAACATTCCCTTCATGGAAATGCTTCATAACTGAAAATGGTTTTCCATGTATGGCGTTTTTTAATCTCAGCTTCAAAAGAACTTCTCAATGCCAAGCAAATTTCACAATTCCTCTTGTTCTGGGAGAGACAACTGAAGTACCAAGCAGACAACATGTCTTGATACACCTGTACAGGACATAGGACTAGAGCAAATGTCTCTTAGATGTCTCTAAATATTCTTAATATTCTCACAATTATTTTTATACACTGTAATATTAGTAGGCTTTTCAGCTGGAAATCATCTCACTTATTCAGTGATATTATTCATGAACAGGTGTGTTAGTAAAGCACATCTTTCTTTGGATGATTTCTAGTACCTCCCACAAGAAGAAGGATGGAATCATAGAATCATGGAATCATAGAATCATAGAATCAATCATAGAACATTTCAGCTGGAAGAGACCTTCAACATCATTGAGTTCAACCTTTGTGCTAGCCCTAGCAACACCACTAAACCACATCCCTCAGCAACACATCTACCCATCTCTTAAACACCTCCAAGGATGCCGACTCAATCACCCCCCTGGCCAGCCTGTTCCAATGGCTGACAACCTTTTCAGTAAAGAAATTCTTCCTAACATCTGAAATGAACCACCCTTGAACAACTTAAGGCCATTTCCCCTTGTCCTATCACTCATCAGCAGGGAGAACAGACCAACCCCCTCCTCACTACAACCTCCTTTCAGGTAGCTGTAGAGTTATAAGGTCTCCCTTTGGTCTCCTCTGCTCCAGGCTAAGCAGCCCCAGATCCCTCAGCCATTCCTCGTATGACACATGCCCCAAATCCTTTACCAGCTTGGCAGCTGCCTCTGTGCCCTCTCCAGCACCTCAGTGTCCCTCGTGAAGTGAGGGGCCCAAAACTGGACACAACACTTGAGGTGAGGCCTCACCAAAGCTGAGTACAGGGGCACGATCACCTCTCTGCTCCTCCTGACAACACCATTCCTGACACATCCCAGGATGCCATTGGCTTTCTTGGCCACCTGGGC
>NW_009736930.1:0-45429 GCF_000703405.1 Apaloderma vittatum | reverse complement strand
TGTAGCCGAAGTGCAGGACCTGACATTTGGCCTTATTGAAACTCATGCAACTGGCCTTGGCCCAGCAATCCAGCCTATCTAGATCCCTCTGAGAAGCCTCCCTACCCTCAAGCAGATCGAGACTTCCACCCAGCTTGGTGTCATCTGCAAACTTACTGAGCGTGCGCTCCATCCCCTCATCCAAATCATTGATGAAAATGTTAAACAGGACTGGGCCCAGTACTGAGCCCTGGAGGAGACACCACTCGTAACCGGACACCAACTGGATTTGACTCCGTTGACTCTTTGGACTTGGCCATCCAACCAGTTTTTCACCCAGCAAAGCGTATGCCCATCCAAGCCAAGAGCAGTCAATTCCTCTAGGGTAATGCTGTGGGCAACAGTGTCAAATGCCTTACCAAAGTCAAGCTTCCCTGGGACTGAAATCAAACTGACAGACCTGTAATTTCCCGAATCATCCTTCCTTCCCTTCTTATAGAAGGATCTTATATTGGCTGACGTCCAATCAGCTGAGACCTCCCTTTTCTGCCAGGACTGCTGACAAATGATGGACAGTGTCTTGTTGAGCACCCCTGCCAGCTCTCTCAGGACTCTAGGCTGTACCCTATCTGGCCCCATAGATTTTTGGACATCAGTGTGGAGCAGCAGGTCCCTGACCATCTCCTCCTGGATTATGGGGGGGACATTTTGCTCCTGGCCCCTGTCTCTTGGCTTAGGGGGCTGGCTTCCCTCAGTACATGTGGTTTCTATTATTAAAGACTGAGGCAATGAAGGCATTAAACACCTCAGCCTTACCCTCATCTTTTGTCACTATATTTCCTCCTGAGTCTAGCAGGGCATAGAGGCTCTCCCTGGTCTTTCTTTTGTCATTAATGTATTTATAGAAATTTTTCTTGCTGTCCTTTACTTTCAGAGCCAGATTAATTTCTAGCTGTGCTTTTGACATTCTAATTATCTCCCTACTAAATTCTCCTTCTTTCCCTGATTTTGAGCCAAATGTCCCTATTCAGCCAGGCTAGTCTTCTATGTTGCCAGTTCATCTCAGGGCACATGGGGATGGCCTGCTCCTGTGCCTTTAAGATTTCCTCTTTAAAGATTGTCCAGCCTTCCTGGACTCCTAAACCCTTCAAAACTGACTCCCGAGGTATTCTATCAAGTAATCTCCCAAACAAATCAAAGTCCACCCTTTGGAAGTCCCAGGTGGCAATTTTGTTGTCCTCCCTCCTAACATTTCTAAAAATAGAGACCTTAATAATTTTGTGGTTACTGTTCCCTAATCAGCTGCCACATCCTCCACAAGACCTCAGTGCACAAAGAGGAGGTCCAGCAGGGCACTTTCCCTTGTCAGTTCACTTACCAGCTGTGTGAGGAAGTTATCCCACACGCATTCCCAGAACCTCCTGGATTGTTCCCTCTCTGCTGTGTTGTATTCCCAGAAGATACCTGGGAGATTAAAGTGCCCCACATGAACAACAGCAAGTGAACGTGAGATTTCCTCTCAACTGCTTATAGAAAGCTTCATCCACCTCAGTGCTTTGTTAGGAGGTCTATACCAGACTCCCACAGCAATATCAGCTTTATTGGCCCTTAACCTAATCCAAACACTCTCAAGCCCATCATGGCTATACTTGATTTCCGAGCTGTCATAGCATTCGCTAACACACAGGGCCACCCCACCACCTCTCCTTCCCTGTCTACCCTCCTGAAGAGCTTATAGCCATCTACTGTGGCACTCCAGTCGTGTGAGGTATCCCACCACGTTTCTGTGATAGCCACTATGTCATAGTTTTCCTGCTGCATGATGACTTCAAGCTCTCCCTGTTTGTTGCTCATACGGCATGCATTGGTATGGATGCACTTCAGATGAGCTAAAGATTCCAAAACCTTCTTGTGAATGTGGGCTCCATTTCCTACCAAAGCCTTCCCAGGGGTTTTCATGATTTCTAAACATCTATCCCTTGTCTCAAATAAATGGGCAGAGCGAGAGTCCTCGCTAATCCATTATCCTATGAGCTCTGGCATGCTTCCCTTGGGCTTATTCCTAATAGGCCCAGTTTTCTACCCTTCCCCTTTCATATCTAGTTTAAAGCTACGTCAAAGAGCCGTGCTAACTGCTGCCCTAAAACCCTTTTCCCCCTCTAGGACAGGTGCAGCAGGCCAGGTATCTCGTTCAGCAGCCTGTGATCAAAAAACCCAAAGCCCTGCTGATAACACCAGTCTTGGAGCCATGAGTTGACCTGTTGTCTTTTTCTGTTAATTTCCTTATTCATGCTTGCCACTGAAGGGACAGAGTAGAACACAACTTGCGCTCTCGATCCCTTAAGCAGTTGTTCCAAGGCTCTAAAATCTTTTTAAATTGATTTTGGTCTCCTTCTACCCACTTCATCACTACCCAGCTGAAATACTAAAAGGGGGTTTACTAGGGTGGGAAGTTTGTCCAACACATCCCTAACCTGTGCCTCGGGGAGGCAGCAGACTTCCCTGTGAAGTGGGTCAGGACAGCATATTGGCCCCTCTGCCCCTCTCAGTAGAGAGTCACCTACAACAATGACCCATTTGCTTTTCTTTTTGGAGCCAGTTGTGATGCCATGTCTATGGTGACTCGGTCTTTCTGGCACTTCTGGCCCAGGTGAACCATCCTTCTCTCCAACAGCCAGCTCCTCCTGCAGGACCCCACACCTGTTCTGCAAGGGTATTTGGAAAGATGGGGGAGGCCAGAAGGAGATTTACCTGCTTCCCCAAGCAGGAATCTGTTTCCTTTCCCTCCCTTCTTTGAAGTCCCCTCCTACCACCTGGTGACAAGAGAGGAGGGGAGGGGATCCTCTGATCTTTGTGGGGTCTCAACCTGCTTCCTTTCCCTCAGGGAGTAGGTCCAGCAGTCACTCTCTCTCACACACTCCCTGACACTCCTCAACGTCTCCACTGTATACTTCAGTTCTGCCATCAGATGCTTGATTTGAAGACAAAATGCATGTATGGAAGGCAGGAACCCTGGGATCTAGGTCTGACTGATGGACTTCAGTTTTTTTCTGATCAGTTATTCCTTTGTCTTAGTTTCAGCAGTTCTGATGAATAAACTCCAAACAAAGTCTGGCTGCTGTGGGGCTGAGAAGAAAATAACTGTATAATATGAAAAAGGGTTCTCATGAAGAAATTACTATTACAGAGCAAACAATGCCAGAATTCTGTTCCTAGACTTGTTGTGAGACATTGGGAAACTCAAATGTAATTCTTATCCTGCCTCGGAGGGATAACTATGTGAGGATAAATATATTAAGACTTCAGTGATCTGTGTTGGTAGAAATGGTTGGCCATGGAAAGTTTACATGAAATTTGATACAAACCTTTTGTCAGCTCTTGAATTTGATTAAAAAGATATCAGTCAGTGTAAAAGTCACAACTTTAATGTATTTTCTCCTTAAAAAGAAAAAGGAATCTGTACCTCATGTTTATAGATTAAATCTCAAAAATATGTTCAAAGTAGCTTGGATATTTAAATGTGAAAATCTGCTTTTTTTAATTATTTGCATTTTCTCAGTTGCATTCTTTGGATTTGACTCATAGATGTATTTTTAATTCTTGAGTTTGGCAATCTTCTGCTAGCTGAACTGTCATCCAAAGGTAAAACCAAAATAGTATTATAACTTTTAAACCAGGAAAATAACATTTTATACAACAAAACAAGGTTAGAACTGATCTCTTGCTAAATGGGATAAAAAGAGGGTTGGATACCACTCATTTGTGAAATTTCTTGGCAGAGTTTGAAACTACTTTTTGACATGGTCATAAGTTAGCTACTGTGGAATTAGTCTCTAGTGGAAAGTTAGACTATTTCAATATGTAGTAAAAAGACAGAGAATTAGTTTCCTTAACCTCATTTATCTCAGCAGTTCCCCAGTCTGAGATGCATCCTGAAGATGGCCCTTTGATTTAAATAATTGCTTATTAATATGTTTGAATTAGCAAGAAAATCTGAGCAGCTACTGCATTCTTGAATGTTATATACTGAATGCTGATTTTAGCTCTGAAGTTCAGGTTATAATATTCTCCCCTGAAAGTCAAAGCTCCTCTTTTGGGGGCTGATTTTACTATTTGGGATAGGTAGAGTCTTATTCTCCTTGGCTGGGAGATATTCTTGGAGAAATTATGCAAGAAACTATCAGCGTGTGACAAAGGACAGACATGGCAGAGTTTCTGATTTCCTTCTCTAGCAGATACTCTTCCAGTTGCTAGATGTGCTTCTGCTGTTGAGATTTTGTAGGAAGTACCTCAGCACCCTCAGAGCCTTCACCTTTCTTCAGAGGAGTAACAGCCCCCAAGGGTGGCTGCACTTGAAGCTGAAGTGGAAGCAAAGTTAGGTCAAGGGGGAACTAATGAGGAGGGTGAACTTTCTCTTCTAAGATAGCTGAATTGCAGTCCTTGAGGGATTAGTGGTTTGCAGTGAATACTGATTCAAAGCAATGGAACCTACAGCTCATCTCCAACTTTCTGTGAGGTCATCTATGGATTACACACTGCCTAAAATATTGCAGTGTGAGTGATTATACCCTCCTACATATGATTTGAGTAACAAACAGAATATGATTCCAAGTTGCAGTATCACTGTAGTACAAAACAATTAAGAAAAAGCAGGCTTGCATTCTTAAGTCCCATATATCTCTTAATGAAATGTCAAAGGTCTGGAATCTGTTAAAATGCAACTCAGCACTTGGATCATCTGCTTCAGGGAAAAAAACCCAAACCTTGTGCTCTGCATGGCATATCTCTGAAGGACACCTCCCAGCCTCAGAACAATGAACGAGATTATGGTTCAGAATAGTGAGTTGAAATGAAAGGGCTCTTTACCAGAAGGATTGCCCACTTTCCAGGCTGTCTGGGAACATTTCTTAAACATTTCTGCAAAGGGAGTCTGGGTTTATCTCCACCTGTACGTTGTTCTTGCTTTCCGAAAGTCTCTTCCTTTGAATGTAGAATTTTTTCTGTTCCACTCAGTCTGAGAGAAGGAAGTTGTTACCTGCACTGACACAAACCTGTGTCCATGGATTCACAGTGCTGGGATCATTCCTACCTGGCCGAAATTCGTAAAGTGCAAAGGTGATGTGTGCAGGTACTGCAAAATCAACAGTGCATAAGAGCTAGATGGCTTATTGCTCTGTTAAAGAATTTTCAGTGCTGTCTCAGAATTATATTATTGTATACATTAAAGATACTCGATAAGTATTTTAGAAGATCATATACATCCTTCCTACATTGTGTTTATGTAGAATAATTAAATAAAAGTACATGTCTGAATCATGTTTCATATTGATATACTTGAAAGGAGGTCGTAGTGAGGTGGGTGTTGGTCTCTTCTCCCAAGTTGCTAATGACAGGACAAGAGGAAATGGGCTCAAGATATGCCAAGGGAGATTTAGCTTTTATATTAGAGAAAATTTCTTTGCTGAAAGAGTGGTGAGGCATTGGAACAGGCTGCCCTGGGAAGTGGTGTGGTCACCATCCCTAGAGGTGTTCAGAAAATGTGTAGATGTGACACTTCAGAATATAGTTTAGTGGTCATGGCAGTATTAGGTTGAAAATTCAACATGATTATCTTAGAGGTCTTTTCTATGATTCTATGATTTCATTATATGTTTGGAAATTTATTTCTCATTTGAAAGCAATAATGAAGCCTATGCACTATCTAAATCCTAATTAAGCCCAGCAGCAGCAGACAGAAACAACCCTTTTTATATAGGTTTTATCACTCTACAAATACTTGACTGATTTATGCTACAGTAACTGAGGACAGAATTTGGCCACATACTTACCTAAGAAAAAGGGAACTTTTCCTTAGGGTGTATATATATGTTAGGAAAATGGACTAGAGGAAGAACAAACTAGCAACTGTGTACTAAAATTAGCTGGGATGGTGGAGCCTGACCACCTGGAATGCATTCACTGAATTTCGCTCCCTTGCAGCAAGGGAGTGCACAATAAGACTAAAACCACAGAACAATGCCTCTTGGTATTGCCCTTCAATGTTGTTATTTCAGCCCTGTGTTATGGACATTTAAATAGTTCCAAGGTGAATTATTAATCTTATAATCAAAATTATCTCCTAAATTATAATTTTTAGAAAGCTAAGCTCAGTGGGGATAACTGGAGGTCTTCTCAATTTAAGACCATAGATGAAACTGTATGAACTTGGCAATGCTGAATGTAGGTGATGTCCCCTGATCTTACAGCTGGATCTTGTAATATGTCTACTTCATCTAGCATCTGTTTTCTATTATAGAGAGTGTATTTTAGCTACCTCTTTCTACTGTTTCCAGCTGTAAAAGTGTTGCTTTTACAAATAAAACAATTTCAATAGGCTTGTCTCTACTGAGCAATGAATCTTGATCTCTAGGGGGCTGGAAATGAGCCTTATCAACACTGACTAAGTTTGAGTGAGTAACAGTGCTCTGTCTGTCCTCAGAACACTGAAAAGAATTCCTTCTTTTCTCTGGACAAGGACAGCCTTCTTCAGTCCTAGACATCTTGCTCTGCTCTCTTCTGTACCTGCTGTGTTTTCCTCCCACTTGCCACTTCAACACTGCCTTGATTTATAGCAATGTAATCCAGTGGTCCTTCTGCAAAGGACAAGGAAGTGTATAATCCAGTTATTATTATATATCGTGACTAGTGAATGTTGTAAGGAACCATTGGACTTGATAATCTTAAAAGTCTTTTCCAACCTAAATGATTCTCTGATTCTAAGAGAAATTGGGACCAAATCATATTAATGCACTGGTGATATCTTTTCAGGATATCCTGTCTCATGTCTTTGGGTGAGTTCTTGATCCATAGAGGACAGTGATAGTTTTGTCAGTTTATGTTTTTTAGCCAAAATGTTAATGGTTTTAGAAAAATTGCTTATGGAGTCCTCTGGAGATACCTAACATCCCATGTTTTTTATAATGTCTATATCATATTTACAGAGCAAGCAAGAAAGCCTCCTAATAATTCTCATGATTTCTAATTTACCTGTGTGTGGACAAACATTGTCAAAGAGATCTTTCTTGCACAAAGGGAGAACAGAATAAGGCTCTTGAGAAAACTTGGATAATGTGTCAGAACTCTATTGAAATAGGAACATACCCTCTGTTGCTGATAGTCTGCTGGCATCTTTCCTCAGTCATTAAGTCATCTTTTAATAAGGTGACAAAGAACTTTTGATATTATTGCCTTTTTGGGCAGCTTAACTAACTGAGAAAACTGAATAAACTTAATTGAAAGCTAATTCACAGCAGAGAAGCAACAGAAGTAGACATCACTTCACAAATTTTATTACCTTGTTTCCAGTATCACTTGCACTTGCATCCTGCAATTGCTGGGCTAAGACTCTATAATACAATCTTAAAATATATAATAGTATAATCTTAAAATATGTTTGTTTGGAATCTGCACTTGTACATTATGAAGAAGGATGTACTCTGCACATCCCACATGGTAGACAATTTAAACTCTATCTCTGTGAAACAAACAATAAAGAAAAAAAAATTATAACTGCTGAACAAAATGCTTATGGCTGTCTTGGAAATTCCCCTCTTCTCTCATTCTGCCCTCTTATGGTTAGAGAGGAGGGAAAGCAGACACAAGCTGTGTCTGCCACACATCGCTTCTATACTGTGGATTCTTTCCAGCAGAAACAGGTGCTGCTGTGCAAACAGCACCTTCCACAAAGAGAAGCCCACTCTGTCTGAAGTCTCTCAGCACCTCCACAACCATTTAAATTCTCAAGTCCACGCTACACCCTTCTAGACTGAGGGGCTGGCCTGCTCTGTTGGATGCAACCTGGACATCCCCCTTTTTTTCCCACAGTATGGCAAGCTAAAAAGAACCGATCCCTAACCCAGTCCTCCTCAACCAGGGCAAACTCCTCCTTTGTCCTGACTTCCTCTGGGGCCTCAGGGGACTGAGGCACCTGAGGACAGTCTCCAACAGTGTAGACAGAGGCAAAGAAGGCATTCAGTGACTCTGCCTTCTTTGCATCCTCTGTCTCCAGGGCACCCACCTCATACACCAGAGGGCCTACATTGCCTCTAGCGTTAGTTTTGTCGGCAATGTATTTGAAGAAGCCCTTTCTCTTGTCCTTGACTTCCCTTGCAAGGTTTAATTCCAAGGAAGCCTTAGCTTTCCTAGTTGCCTCCCTGATTCACATCTGTGGTATAACATAGTGGAATACAGCTCATCAACAGCTCTGTTTTCTTTAAGTCTCATTACATATGGCCTAAGGCAGTACGGCTGTTACTTCACTGTGCAAGGATCACAGCCATAAATCACCATCAAAACAAAAAATGGATAAGCAGACATGCTTTGGGAGATGAGCTGTTTAAACATGGGTCCCTTCTTAAAGTTGTCTTCCTTGAGTTACTTAAAACAGCTATTTGGCCTAAACTTCATTTTCCATAACACTGATTGCATGACTATCATGATATGCACTGACATACCAGAGACTTAACCAAGAATTTCCTATGCAAAAAAATCCATTAAATAATTTCAGCTAGAAATAAGGAACCAGTGTTTCCAAGTTGGTGCTAAAGCTAATCTCTGAGTTTGGTGATTCTGGCCCCACAGGGAGTGATTTGCAGTATGCAGATAATAGAGATGAAATTAGAATTTTGTGAAGATTTGGGGAGAGCATGGATCTTTGCAGGCTAAGTACTTCCATGAATTCAGCTGTACTACTTAGTGTTCTATTTTAGATCTCAGATATTTGGGTTATATCCAGATTATTTAAACTGGAATTGTATCAAGAACTGTGCTTCTATTTCCACATTTGATTAGTAGTACCATATTTAAAAAAGGTCATGCCCAGCAAAGTTTATGAAAACCTCCAGGAATAAACGTTCTGTTGCAAATCTGTCAAAACCCATGGTGTTCCGAGTTGCAGCGAGGACTGACTTTGATCAATGAAATTAAAGAATAAGGCAAATAAACCATTAATCATTGATAGTTTTATATGGTCTTTTTCTTGAATTCAAGATTCTGTGCCAATCCCATGTCTCCATGGAGGCACAAATTACTAAAATAATTCTATGTTGGATTTATTCTTGCTGCTATGTTTAGGAAGCTATCCATTAAAAGATACCATTGAAATAAAAATTTTAAAAGCTTGAGTGACTGCTTGGCCAGTGGATATCCCCACCCCCATTGACATAGAGATAAATATTGTTACTCAGGTTTACAAATTTGCATTGTATTTTACTCCCCAGGTGAAAAATCATTTATATACTTGACAGATAAACCTTCTAAACATTAGTTTATCTAAATTAACTGTACCTCAGAAAGGCAGAAGGATAGTTTGCTTGTCCTAAGTTCTACTTCTCAGTAATCATTTTATCTTTTTAATGGAATAGCCCAAGAAAAGACTGGAAAAATCTGAAGAGCTCATGTAATCAGTCACACAGATGGGCTCAGAATATTATGCAGACAAATTACGTGCTGCATGCTCAGGTCAACAGATTGCCCATTAAGGGCAGATAATCTGATACTGATTTAGGATGCATTTGTGGGCAGAGAGGAGCAGAAGTTCTGGCCAAAGTTGTTCCCACTGAGTTGGAACAGTGCCATTGGATGATAATTCATTGCCAAGAGCCCACAGAACGGAACTGCAGCTAGCTAGCTGGGTACACTACTGCAACCTACCACGCCAGAAATAGGCAGCTGTACAAAAGCCACTGCTGAATTATACTCCAAGGATGCTTTGTACTGGCTCTCTTCCATAGCAAGAACTGTGAAGGGCATGCAGTTAAGTGCACCCCATCACCCTAAGGTCAGATTTGCACTTATTTCTTTTCACTTTGACCTCTATTTCTTTTTCTGCAAACTAAATATTAGCATTGATGCTGATGATGCTTACATTCTAATCCAGGTGGCTAATTTTTGGTTATTTGATGTTAGAGACAAATAAAATCATAGAATCATAGAATCATCATAGAACCATAAAATAATTAAGATTGGAAAAGACCTCTAAGGTCATCATGTCCTACTGTCAACCCGACACTACCATGACTACTAAACTATACCCTGAAGGACAACATCTACACATGTTTTGAACACCTCCAGGGAGGTCTAAACACAGAAGGCACAAAACAAGGGAGCATACCACAATCTACCCTTAAAATCTACCTCTAGTCCTTACTCCAATTCCTGACTTTAACATGTTAATTCTTTATGTATAACACTTGAGAAAGTAGTTGCAATGAGCTAAGTAGTTAAGGCAATAAAGAACTTGACTTTGGCTCACCTACTTTATGTTAGTAAATATGTTTATTTCTGTTTTCTTGTTTCATTAAGTTTTATCCCGACTGGCAGAGGGATAGTGTATTTCTAATGGTTATAAGACTTTTGCACTAAATGTCCTGATTTATACATTATTATTTAACATGAATAGTTATTTAAAGTTCTCTTCTGTGTTGAAACCAAATAATTCAATTATTATCTCAGAATACTTTGCACTGGCAGTTTTGGTACCATCATGGTGTTAGCACTTGCTGGTAGCATGTGTTTATAAAGATTGCTCAAAATGAATTCTGAAGGTGTTCCCCATGCAAATACTTTGTATTGGGAACAAAAGATTGTTCTGAAATTGAGTGTGCTTTTGGTAAACTCTCTTCAAAAGGAAACAGGAAACTGCTAGACCTATTTTGATTTATATGTTATGACAGAAACAGAATGTATATTTGGGGTGTTTGAACAGGAGCTGTGAGCTGCAATAGGAATGCTGCAGCGCTGAACTACACCAGGATTGGTAATAGATGCTTTCTTCCATTTACTAATGACACTGAAACAACCGAGTCTGATCAATTTGGCCTTTTAAGACTTTTATTCTTTATACAAAATAACTAATAGTCAGCAGTTCCAAAATTTCAAAGAGATTCAGACTTTATTTTATTATTTGTACAGCAATAACACTTTCCAATCTCTGATTAGATCAGGTTCCCTACAGGCCTGGTACTATACTTCCTTTTTCCCTGTTAAGCTGACAACCTAAATAAGAACAAAAAAATAAATATATTGCCCTCTTATATTGCCTCATTGCTATAATCTGATATATTTTAGAACATCATATATGCAAAAACATTCAAAAACCCTACAAATCAAATGGACATTAACATCATAGTCTAGCTGGGAGAATGAAATCAATGAAATAAAGAATGAAAGAGAAAAAAGACTTGCTGCCATCCCAGGGGGAATGTGACTGTTATATGTAAAGATCCCTTTGTCTAGACCTACTCTTGGTGTCTGGGTCATCAAAACCCCCAATGTAATAGAGATAAGAGATCTGAGCTAAAGAAGCTTGTTTTGTTTCTAAGGCTGTATTCAGATTCTTGTCAGGAGAAATTAGCCCGTGTCAAGCTCTGACTTACTACGGCTAGACTGCTTCTTGCAGGTGAGCTCTCTTGTGTTCTGTATGCTCTGTGGTGAAGTGCCGTGTAGATGTGATGCTGAGACCACAGGAATCCTTGCCTTGAAATTTGTGCCAAGATTCTTGAAAGTCTGGTCGTACAATTAAAAATTATTTGGTCGGTTGTGGTTTCTACCTGCCTGCTGAAGGGTGATGATGGACTTGATAACCAGTGTTTAATGTCTGCGACTGAGAAGTAAATTGCCGCAGTTGTATGACTAACAAGCAATAAAATGTTATGCTGCAGGAATAAGATCACTTTTGTATATATAGCCTTATCCAAGCTGTTCTTTTTCCACATTGTACTTTTTTCAATATACACAACATGTTTAAGCAGAGCGCGACACAAGTGCTTATTTTTCAAAGCAGCACCTGCTTTTCCCATTTTATAAAAAGCATTAATGCTTCTTTTTTTTAGTATTATCTGTAAAGGTAACAACTGCAGAGCTCTTTCTAAAGCGTGAGACAAATCAGAAAATCTGTAAGAGAGCCAGGTATGATATGCAGCCCGGAGACGCTCTCGGTAGCTTTGAGACTGGGAATTTATGACACTGAACAGTTTCACATGAATTGTTTCTCTAAAGAAATCCTATTTCTGAGAATAAGGCTGACAGAAGATGACATTTAGACTGACCTTCTGAGAAAACAAATTTTGTTTTTGTTATTTTAACAAGAGCTACAGATGTTTATCTGAGCATCTGCTAAATTTACCCTGATTTTGACGTCTGACACAACAAATGAATTCTCAGTACATTAATATAAATTATTAATAGGTTTTTAAAAATAAAAGGAAGTTTTGACCCATCTTGTATGGGCAAAGGCCCCTGACCTATGCATCATATTATGAAATCCAAGAAAGCATTATTGTTATGTTAATGGTATTGCCTCCGTTGAAAGTGTTAGTGCCTGCAGTTAGCGGTTATTTGGTTACTTATTTCATATTGGTGTAAAATTTGCAAATTGGGGCACCTTTCAGAAGCTCCATAAAAGTTAATCGATGGCCTGAAGAATCATGCAGATACTTGTAAACATGAGTCATTCTGGGTCAAAGTAACTTTGAGAGAGTAACTATCATAGAGACTATGAATAAATGAATGTTAACCATTTATTTACAAAATGTGCCCGTTCAAAGAGGAAGAAGTCCTTCTGATTGCAATCACAACATTCCAATCATCTTATAAATCAAATCTCAATCTAAAATTGCATTAAAATGCTGTAAAGCTTCCCACACTTTATATAAAGTCATGTGTTAGCAAGATGCCTTTAGTTCTGCAGCCTTGTGAATTGCTTTATAGACAGCAAAAAAGAGAAATTCAGGTGCCTTAGACATTTCTCTGTGTGGGTTCCCTTGGCTGCCCATCAACCCACTGAAAATCTCATAGAGCCCAAAGGGAGTGAATGAACGTGGCAAAACTTGAGACTCACAAAGATAATGAGGTTTTTGCCCCCAGTTGTTCTTCTGTCCCTGCGGCACAGGGGATGGGGATGTTCACAGATTGTCTCTGTCACTCTAACTATGTTAAAAGTAAATTGGCTTCTTAATGCATGTGGCTAGTGAGTCCATTAGCCCCTTCCACCTCACTGATGGAAGGGGCAAAGAAGCTGGAAGCACTGATCTGGTCAATGCTCTTGCTCCTGCTTCCACCTAATCATCTGGAGTACAAAGAATAATTTATCAGAGCAGCATGGGGCTCATCCTCCTATGAGCCAACAGCTTCAGCCTTTGTCCTCCTTCACGGCTGAGACTGTAACCTTGCTAATCTTACCACTATTGTAGCCTAGCAAGTCTGACACTGTGATTAAAATTTAGAAGCATCTCTCATATCTTTTTAAAATTGTATTCATCCCGTATTACAAAATGCATACTAATGTGTTCAGTGTTTGTTTTGTGTCTGGTGGGTTGGGTTTTTTCTTTTACTTTGATTTACCACTGGAAGTTTAGCGATTGTATAATTTGAAAAAGGAAAAAAAAATATGCCTAAAAATCCTATAGTTGAGGCACAAATAAATTGGAGTTGAATTTCCAAGTCATTATGGCTGCTTGGTTTATTTGTTAAGGGTAACAGCCCCTTCTTCCGTTCTGTCCCAGATGAATTCTCTCTCAGATTCCAGAAACCTGTGCAGTTTGCACTCAGAAAAGAACATGACCACAGGACGAGAAGGCGTAAGGACAGATTGGCAGTTCACTGGTTAATATAATTCTGCTGAGAATCTGCTGCAGAAACAGATAAATAGCCTACTCTGTCCTTCTCTGAGAAAGACCTCTGCAAATACCTATGTGAACAGTAGCCTTACGGTACTTCTCCTGAGTCAGGACTACACTGATTAGCTCTGCTCCTGAATTGGTTTTGCCCAGTTCAGAGCAAGGAATTCACAGCAGGTGACCAGTGGTGGAGCACTAGGGGTTGGGGTAGACGCACAGCATGGAAAGAAAACATACCTGCTGCACCAGAAACATAAAGAGGATACAACCTTATGGTCATGGGAGGCCAACTGGTCAGCCTTCAGTGGACCTGAGCCCTGGCACACGTAATTGCGTAACGTACTGTGTTTGTTGCTGTGGCTGAGGTAACACTGCTTTTATTACAGGTCAGGAAATGTCCACTCCCTCTCTCCCTGCTAAAAGACGAACGTGCTTAATTTTGGGAGACGTTTGGCAGCTCCTCTTTTCCAAGGCATTCATGATGAATTTAGTGGGATGCTAAGTGTCTTGATTTATCCTCTGGGGTTAATTAAACTTAATTTCAAACACGGGTTTGAAGATGAGAGGGCAGATCTCTATAGGGCACATGCCTTCTGTTCAGCGTGAATGCATGTTAGCTGACATTTTGGTAATACCTCCTAGATCTGCTATTTTAAGGTGAAGCATAGAATTGTCTTTGCAATGTTGCCTGACAGGCCCTTTCAACTTATCAACTCAATGTGTCTATTCTGGAGTGAGAGCTTTGTTTTTTTTCTTTACGGCACTTAGTGGTTGAACCTTAAAAATAAGGATTAAGGGTGGTAAAAATAGGAGATTACTCAATTATTATATAACAAATGTGACAAGTTCTAACTTCAGAGGAATCCAAAAAAGGGTGGGAACAAGCAGAAGAAAAATAAAGAATTTCAAGGAATTATAGTTTGGTTCTCATCAGGCTTCTTCTGAAAGTAAGGGAGATCATGACAATGAACAATTTCTAATTTCTAAATACCACAGAATAACCAAATATAACTCTTAATTTAGAGACAATGAAAAGGATTCAGGTGTTAGTAAGGTTCTGCAATGTAGATTTATTAATCTGATTCATCAGTACTTGTAGGAGCTACTTTAAATTTCAAAGAACAAGTAAGATCAGAGGAAGCTTGGATGAAGTAGAATTTTTTCTGCTTTGCTCTGAAAGTTTTACTTTACAAATATGCTATCGGAGTATGATTATGCTTTGGACTAAAACAACTGCTGAAGTGATTTTTCCTTCTAGTCCCTTCTACTAAGTCACTTTTCAATATCAACAACATCTAGTTTTTAATAAAATAATTTAAATAAATAAATTCTAACTTTTGAAGTCATGGTCTCTTCTTTCTACCAGGCCGAAGGAAGGCTTAATGCTCAGAGGATGGAAGAGTATTTGTTATTTTCACAGTGAACTGTAAATTTTCACTTTCCTTTACTTTGCCCCATCCTCTTTGTTGGAAAAGGAGTCATCAGTACTGAAAAAATGGGAAAATGGTCAGGGAAAAAAATTACCTAGCTAGAAGTTTCTTTTGAAAGAGAAAGCAATTATTTGCTCCATATTATATTTATTTTATCTTAACAATTGTCACTGGAAAAACACGTTCCAGGAGGTTCCATTAAAAATAGGAAGGTTCCATAAAAATATTAGAAAAAACTTTTTCACTGTGAGGGTGACGGAGCACTGGAATAGGCTGCCCGGATAGGTTGTGGAGTCTCCTTCTCTGGAGACTTTCAAAACCAACCTGAATGAGTACTTGTGTGATCTACTGCAGGTGATCCTGCTGTGGTGATGGGGCTGGACTAGATGATCTTTTAAGGTCCCTTCCAACCCCTGACATTTTCTGATTCTGTGAACACAGTTGAAAATTGAGCAAAATATGAAGTTTTTTTCCCTCTGAAACACGCCACTGAATTCCTCCCTTCTCCTTTGCCCTTCATCAGCTCTAGTTAACATGCAAGGTCTCTCGATGCCATGGTGGGATAATGACGGAATGGTCTAAATATTTACTACAGACTTTAAATTTAGTCTTATACTTTCTTGTGCAGCTCTTCCAGTCTCACTTAGCAGCTGCCTGTCTTTCTAGAAAGAGCTCGGAAAGATGTAAGCAAAGGAAAGCAGGAGAAATGTCTTCCAGGACCACGGGGCACTAAGCAGGCATACGTGGGCTCGGTTTTAAAGCCGTTCTTGACTCTTAGGGCCTCGTAACTTCTGTTTCTGGAAAGAAGTCACATTTACTGTTCCTGTGCTCCTTATCTGAAAGCTGAACCATTTGTGGGGATGTCTGCTTGGACAGAAGGGAGGGTTCATGCATAAGGCTGAGACGGGACATGAAAAGCTCAGTTCTACCAGGCTGGAGGTGCCATTCCCTGCTCCACCCTGCAGCAGCTTCCTGGAAATGTGCTCCTGCTGTTCCTTGTGTGCTGGCTCCAGAGTTTGTCTTGTCTGACTGAGTCAGGTCTGCTCTATAACTCCAACGGAATTATTCATTTAATGCAGGTAGATTTTTTTTCCTGCCCTTAGGGAGTACTATCAGCTCATGGAGCAGTCTGGAAAGCACAAGGCAGCACTCGAGCGTAAAGGAGATGGGAGTCCTAACTGCTTCTTTCACCAACCCCCTAGATTTGACTAGATCAGCTGTAGCATAACTCTTATTTTATAAATTAGCATATTCAGGCAATCACTGTTTTCTTCAAAACACAAACAATTTTGGAAGGTGATCAACAGAAGCAGAGATGTATCAGCTAGTCCAAATGCAAAAGTAATAATGACAAAACCACACCTTTTCTACAGTCACCGTCATGTCTCTCCCATGTTAATTAAGACTTCAACACCCTTGCCAGCTAACAGACGGATGAGAATATGAAGAATCTTGCCCAAGGTCACATAGCAAGGAACTAGTTGCTCCCAGGAGTCTCTGCCTTGCAACAACGATCTTCCCTGCTGGAATTTGAGGACACAACAGTGCTGCTTAATTGAATTGGCATTCTGTGCCTCAATCTGTTCCCTGGAAACTGCAGAAGTCTAGTATCAGTAGAGGCAAAATATTCCTGTTCTATGGTCCAGGATTTGAGTTGAACCAGATGCCCTTTTTGGTCCCTCATGAAGTCTCATTCCCTTTGGGAGCAACTCCTTGGCATATCAAAGATTCTTCTGGAGGAAATGCTACTGGGCTCGGCAGGTCCCAAGAGGAAGCTAAAAAAAGGGAGAGAGAGGTTGAGAGGTGACATTTCAAAGCAGGGCCAGACTGTCTTGGGAAGCATTTCTACCCTGCAGCTGAAGCCTCCATCATCTGAAATTTGGCATCCTTGTGTGCTGCTGGTGGTGTTTACTTATTTTTGATTGCTATTTTATGCTTTAAATTGCAGAAACAGGGAGTACTTTGCAGTTTGTCCATGACAAATTGTCTTTTTTCCCAGGCACTGCCCAAGGAACAGGTTTGTTGTTTTGTTTTCTTTTTTAATGTGGCTGTTGGCTGTCATTATTGATCTTCACTGGCGACCAGTACTCCCTCCAATCTGCACTTAGTTAACTGTGAATATATTTAATTAAAGCTGTGTCTCACAGCAGGGGAAGTATTAGCAGTCTGTAGATCATTAGTTGGTTCTCTTTTTTTGTTTTATTAGCCTTAGAGTATTTTAGGACTCTCACTATTAAAATATCATGACAGCCCCATCTGCTTTCTCTTGATAGAAGCTGTAGCCAGCTACAACATGTAGACTTCGTGCCGTCTGTGAGTTGAGAGAAAACTGTTCCCTCAGTAACTTTGTCTTAATTGTAAAGCACTGCAACTGCGGTTGTGCTTTAGGTTTGTGTCACCAGATTTTGTATTTCCTCATGTAAAATACTTCAGTGCTGTCAATGACTTCACCTGTCAATGACTTGTGCCAGTGCAGTTAACAGAGAATGGGAAAGAGGGATTACAAAACAGTGAAAAAGACATATAGATATTTGGAGGCACACACCAAACCCCATCAATGTTACTGTGTAAGCCAACAAGGGAAAAAAGGTTTTCCTTGGAGATGTAATTACCTGACAGGACTTCATCTGCTTCCCACTTCCCTGCACCCCTCTCTTCCAAAACCTCCTGAGCAGTTGCCATTGGTGTCACTTGGCCGTTCTACCTGCTGGTTCAAGTCATGCTCTTCCACCTGTAAATCCTAGAATCTTTCAAAACCCAAATATGCATCCCCCATCATTACAGGCTCTGTCTATCTTCTGCTGCATTAGCAGCAAACCAGAAAACATTGTTACAATATTTTCACCTTGTACTACCGTTGGTGAGATTTTCTTGACAGTAAGAACTTAAGCCAGCCTCTACATTTACTGGGAATTTAGAAATGACATCAAATGCATCTGTAACTTTGAAAAAAGAAAGTGGCAGAAGACTGAGATGACTGTGAGAAGTTGTTATTGATTCTGATGTTTTAAAACTTTCATTTTATCCAGGTGTATTTTATCCAGGTGTATTTTATCCAGATGGCTATGCATCAGGTCTCTAATAGATCAGTGTAATATAGAAGACAAGTAAGATACAGGGTGGATGTGAGCATTATGCAAATTCAAATTGGTTGAAGTGGTGCAAAAATGAAGTAAAGCTTTAACAAATCACAGCTTTGTTTTATTTGGAGACAGACAAGTGTCTCAAATAGGAGGTTTTGTTAGACTGCTTTGGGTTAGCAGCAATTTACAGAATCATAGAATCATTAAGGCTGGAAAAGATCTCTAAGATCATCTAGTCCAACCGTCTACTCAGCACCACCATGGCCACTACACCATGTCCCAAAGTGCCACACCTATACATTTTTTGAACACCTCCAGTGTTCAAACCTGTGTTTGAACCTCCAGGGATGGTGACTCCACCACCTCCCTGGGCAGCCTGTTCCAACACCTCACCACTCTTTCAGTAAAGATTTGTTCCCTAATATCTTATCTAAGCCTCCTCTGGTGCAGCTTGGGGCCATTAATTCTTGTCCTATCATTAGTAATTTGGGATAAAAGACCAGCACCCACCTCACTACAACCTCCTTACAGGTAGCTTAGAGAGCAATGAGGTCTCCCCTCAGCCTCCTCTTCTCCAGGCTAAACAAGCCCAGATCCCTCAGTTTCTCTTCATAAGACATGTTCTCTAGACTTCTCACCAGCTTCACTGTCCCATGTAATATTTACTAATATTTTGAGATAGATCTCAAAAATGAGCACTTAATCTGTAGCCAATTTAACAGAATTATTCAATGGAATTGATTACAATAAAAATAGGAACATAAAGATTCAAAAATGGCACGACTCACCTGAAATATACAGCAGGATTACACTCACAGAGTTTAAAGCAAATCACACGCAAGGACAAGCAGACTAACAAACAATTCTGGATTAAGTTACGCACACACACATACACACACACAAACACACAGACAGGCAACACACACAGACGTTAACCTATGATCAAAATTTCCCTTTTTCCTTGATTACGCGCCTCTATGTGCCAGCATTCATCAGCACACAGCTGGTGAACCTCATGAAATCGGTCAGACATTTGAATCCTCACAGAATTTATCCTGAGAGCATCTCAGCTCGAGGGGAGATCCTGAATCACACTGCCTGCAGTGGTCCCTGAGAGGTCAAAGGGTCTCCATTTTGGATGTCGAGATGATTAACTTTGGTCATCAATGTTTATGCACTCTGATGTAACAGTACCTGGGACAATGCAATGGGAGATTCTCCCACAGTATTCAAAGATTCTCTTGATGTGCCATTGAGGCTGCAGATGGTCCAGGTGGCCAGGAAGTGCTCAAAACCCAAATCGCTGTACTTGTCACCAAGATAACAGTACTTGCCATCAAGATAAGAGCACAATGGAACTTATCCTGAGATGGCAGAGTGACCTTGGGGCAGCTGCACCACCACAGGTGTTCACAGTCTGATGAAAATACTAAGCTCATGTCTGAGGCTACAGGCTTGCCATCAGAGTTTTACAAATAATTGTCATGATGTTTTCATATTGAGAGTCCTAAAACACTCTAAGGCTAATAAAAACAGTAAAAGTGGTCTCCTGTCTGCTGAATGCCTCTAGAAATAGGTGGCTGTGAGAGGGTTAAAGTCAAGGAATTATTCATGCAGATACACTATTTCCAGGCTCTTTCTCAAGTTTGTGTTGTTTTTCTTTTCCCTTTCTAGGACTTTCTGTCGACTCCATGCAATTCTCCCATGATTGGGAGTAGGGTAGATCATAGAATCATAGAATCATAAAATAATAGAAACACAGAATCATAGAATACGTTGAGCAGGAAGGAACCTTTAAAGGTCATCTAGTTCAATGCCCCTGCAGTGAACAGGGACATCTTTAACCAGATCAGGTTGTTCAGAGCTCCATCAATCCTGACCTTGAACGCCTCCAGGGATGGAGCCTCCACCACCTCTCTGGGCAACCTGTGCCAGTGTTTCACCACCCTCATGGTAAAGAATTTCATAATATCTAGTCTAAATCTACCCTGCTCTAGTTTAAAACTGTTGCTCTTCACCCTATTGCACTACTTTTCAAGACCACCATGACATTCAAGTGCACTGGCAGACCTTAATTGTCCTGACTGACCTCACTTTTGGACCTGCATTCTGTGCGCCGTCTGTACTTTTCTCCAGAAGCTGTTTCAGCTCAGACTGTGCCTTCATGCCTTGCCTGATCTATATTGTATGTAGACATTCCTAGCCTTTTATCTTCTTTGGATTTTGGACCTATCTTGTTGACTTGTGTCTAGTCTTGGCTCTAGCCTGTTTCCTGATGCTCTGGACCCCTCAGATACATACTGGACTGGATTCATCATCTTCCCTAGTCTGGGACTGCTGATGGATCCTGCTATCAGCATTCTGCTTTGCTTGGACATGTGGAGCTTGCACCATGTCTCTGCTGCAGCCACCTAGAGCTCCCAGCTCATCCTCCCATGTGCAGCAGCCCTGGTCTTGCTGCTCCCTGACATGGGAAACGTTTGTTTTCCTCTTTGCAGAAATTCTAAGTAAGAGCTTTGGTATTACATTACGAACAGCCAGAACTCAAGTTCCATTCAGTCAGTATCTTGATTAAACTGGTTATGGAAATTAAAATTGCCAGAACTGAAGTGGAAGCTAATCTGAAGATGCTTAGCATCTAAGGGAGAGAGTGGATGTATGGGGATAATGAGATACATTTCATTTCAGAATTCTGATATTCTGATTGTATTAAACATGAGTCTAATAGTGAGAATTATGGCCAAATGGTGGGGCAAGAAGGGGAGAGATGAGAGAGGGATGTTTTAAGCAACTTTTAGAGGATAAAATAGAACCTGAATATGTTAGACCTGAATAGGTTTTTTTGAAAGATTTTACCATGCAATTTGAAGCAGAAAATCCTTTACCAATGGGATGGTTTGTGGGAGATGAAGAAAAAGCAACATGAATTTTCCAAGAGCAAAAAATAACCCAACCACTTTCCGTGATAAGATTTTTGGGTTTTGCTAAATAAAGGAAATGTGATAAATTTCCCTTATCTGGGCTTCAGTAAAGAATTTTAAAAGAACAAACACAATGATGTGATATATTAGACAACATATTTCCACCAGAGAGAAGGAAATATTAATGCCATTAACGAAGTCTCTGGAAACCTGACTCTGATTGTGGTCTCTTCCCAGTAAGGAGTCATAACCCAGCTTTGGTACAGATCTAGGACTTCCTAAAATCATAGAACCATTTAAGTTGGAAAATACCTTTAAGATCATCAAGTCCAACCATTAACCTAAAAACTGCCAAGTCCACCACTAAGCCATGTCCCTAAGCACCTCATCTGCATATCTTTTAAATACCTCCAGGGGTGGTGTCTCCACCACTTTCCTGGGCAGCCTGTACCAGTGCTTAACAAGACTTCAGACTACCCCAGAGAATATCCCATGTATAGCTTAGTACAGCAGAGCTTAAGCGGAGAGGTCATGGTGTTGGAAAGAAACAACTAAGAAAAAGAGAAATTAAACTAAAAGATAATATTGGAACAAAATCAGGATGGATTTCAGAGAATGTAAATACTTTTAAGCTGGATAACAGTAAAAAGTACCTAGGCTTCTGAAGAATGAAGCTGTGATGATAATTCAGTAGTAACAGGAGGAGCAGAATTGAAATAAGAGTGAATTTTAAGACAGAGCTTAATCAGTTTATGAAATAAACCTCTCTGAGTGGTTCCTCACAGGTCTGAGTACACTGACTGACGAGGTTCCTCCCAGTCATGTCAGTTTTTTGGAGTGGTCTGAGCATGGATTGATTCTGAGAGAGAACAAGACTATTCATCAACTCTGACAACTGTCGTTTCCACTTCATACCTATATATGGTCTATTGCTTATTACCGTGTCCTTCAACTTTTCACAGAACATTTCAGACTATTTAATCTTCCCCTGGATAATGAGAAATATTTACGTTATGCTGAATTAGCTGGTCCTGTGTTATTTGTTAATGGATGACTTATGGAGACAGAGATTTTTTTCCGTATTAAGTGGTGGCAAGACTGTGTCCACTGTGATTTATAGAAAGTCAAACCAATGCAAAATTGTGTTCTCTGCTCCAAATAGATGATCGTACCTATTTTCACAGATACTTATCTTGAAAAATTCTTTGCTGTCTATCTTCATTCTAAAGTTACAACTTCTGGTGCCTTCTTGCAGCACTTGAACAATTACAGCATCCAGACATATCCAAGACAAAAGATTTACTAAGAGCAAAATGCTAACTGGCCCAAATGTCTCCTTTTAATACATAGGAAAAGAAAAAAGAAAGTGAACTTTCTTCAGGGACTAACGTGAGCAATGATGAAGTGTATGAGATGGTTAAAATTTTTCAAACCACAAATGATGTGCTAAATAGTTGCAGGTTTTTATATCCAAGAACCTGACATTTCTTCAAAAGAAAAGACAAAATATTTTGTTTCTTATTTATATGAAATGAACGATTTACGAACCACAGAACTGAAATAATTTGTTTGACACCCACACACAGAATTAATGTATGTTGTGGTATGCAGGGGTCTGACGGTTAAATTTTATGCTTGAGGAAGTTTTACTTATCAACGGAACTCTCTTCCTTTGAACCACTCTAAAGCAACAAACTTAAAAAGATGTTTGAGATCTTTCCACTTGCAGTTTTTTGCATGTACCTGAACTCAGTCAACAAGCTGGTGATACCACAGGGATATTGCTACTCACAGGAATATTTTTTTTTGTTGATAAACTCTTAAAAGCAAATATAAAAATCTAGAGAGTTGCCAAGAATGGACCTATTCAATGTCCAATATTAACAAACTGAAGTTTCTTTTGCTGAAGGGAGAGTAGAGTCTTGTTCATACTCTCTTAAGCCTGAAAATGTAACAAGATTATATTGAAGTGTAGTAAAGTACCACATGAATTTCCATGAAAATGTGCATCATATGTCCAAGGCAACACTTTTTGTAAATGCTGAGGATCTTAGAGTTCTCTCAGAGATGAGAAAATGTAGCTTCAACTCCCAGGACAACTGAAGAGTTAAAGACATCTTCCGAGGAGAAGAGTTATGTTCAGGTCAGTGCAAAAATCTCCTCTGGTATGCGTGAGGGAGTAGCAGGGATGTAGAACAAGGGCATTCATGGCCGCAGGGTCTGCCTGGTGGAGGAGGAGCAGTGGGGTTGGCAGCTGGAGCAGTGGGAGGAAGACAAATGAACACACTCTGCCCCAGGCACTGAGATGCCTCAGTAGGGCTCTGCCACCTCTGATCTGAGGTATTGTACTTCCTCCTGTACGAGGAGGAAGAGGTGGGAATGATGCCATGCCCACTGCTACACCTTTGCAAGGTTAGGGTGAGAGAGTAGCACCTCTGTGAAGCAACTGAGCTGCTTATGATGCAGAAATTCCTGTAAGGGTATATCAAGGTGCCTGGCACCCTGCTGCTCAGGAGTGTATAGGAAGCAACAATTTCCCTCCCATTATACACTTAATTAATTATGCTTCTCAGTAGAATTAATCATAGATAAAATTCACTCATTTGCATTCAGAATTCTCGTGCCTCTATATGGTAGCTATGATTTTCCTCTATTGCAATTTGAATTATAGCAGCCTAAATCTGCTCATTTTTCCACTCCTCATCCCTTCAAGTCTTTGGCACAGCTGCTGTTTCTGAAGCAAAGGCAGAAAGGGAATGCAACGTTTTCCTCCCTTTTATTATTTCTCAGAACTGCTTTATTGCCCCATTGGGAAAAATGTTTTAACAAGGCTGCATATTATGCATAAACTGTTCTCCGTTTTCTCTGGAGGAAGTCATCAGGCCTTCTGCTTTATGGTCTAGAAAGTGATTCATTGTCATTACCGAGCTCGTGTAACCTAGAAACTTTATGTGTAACGTAAACCTCTTCTCTATTACATGCAGCATCTCTTGGCTGAAGACCAGTTTTCACTGTTAGCGATAAGGATGTGCTGAATGAGGTACTTAAAATGCTCAGGACAAAACAACCCAAATTTGTTAGGTAGTTACATAAACGTGCTGTGAATTTATTGCACAGATTTTGGATCAGGATATGCAGCCCTTTTACCTTCACCTTGGCTACTGTCTTGCTGCGAGCACAGCCCCTTAGTGCAAGAGGAAAAATTTGGCTGCACGAGTGTCTGGGTGCACTGAGAACACCAGTTAGACCATTTGAAACCAAACTCAATTTCATTTGTGCTGTGCCAGTCTAGAAAGATGCCTCTGAGTTTAATGAAATTGTTTTGGATTAGGCTTAAAGAAATGGCAACAGAATTTAGCTCCCAGCTTAGATTAAGTCCCTTTCATTTTGGTTTCATTTTTTTAAGTGAAAGCAGGTTTTTCCTTTGTTCTTCTTAGAAGAGAAATTAAAAGCAATGTCCTTGTTAAATGGTGCCCTAAGAAGAGTACAGGCACTCAGGACTGAATATGTTTACTCTAATTTGTTCATAATATTCCCTGCTGCAAGAAAAATATCTTGGATAATGTCTCTTACTGCTTACAGTGCATACTGTGATATATTCCCTTATGATGTTAATCATAATTCCTCCTTAATATTTCTATGGGAGAACTAACCTTTCAGTTTCCTTTTAACTTTTGCGCATTTTAAATTTCTACGGTATCCCCCTATTAATGTGGAGGAAGAGGAACTGCGTTACCTCTCTTAATGGTGAACTTGAGTTCTCCAAAGAATTGCTGGAACAGATTCATGGCCAGATCACTTCTTACAACCAGCCGACTCAGGAAAAATAGGATGAGGTCATCTCTCTCCAGTGTCTGAACATTTTATGCTGTGCTACTGTTTTGAATACATCTTCTTTTCCCTTAGGTTCATGTGTGTGTCTCTCCAGACAGGCAAATATTTTTTTTAAAAAATAAATCAAAAACTTCAACAAGTTGTTCTAGCAAATTAAAAACAGAGAATCTTGCCAGGAAAAAAAAAGATATTAAAACTTGGTTATTCAGTCTCTGTTTATCTCAGTTGGACTGACTGATGGTTGTTTTTCGTCTGCTGTTTGGCTGTTTCCTTTGCTCCAATTGGAGTTTAAAAACTTCATAAAAATATTTAAACTTCAAGTAATAGCAATATCTAAACATCCTAAATCTTGAAGTGCAAATACTCAAGATACTTAGCTTAGTCTTCAAAATTGTTCAGAGGACAAGTTTATTAGCTTGCTAAGACTGTCTCCCACAAAGCAATAATATCAGTTATGTTTCCCTAATTGCTTAGGGACTCGTTAAGACACTACACTCATATGTGCATAAGCATAGCATATATTGAATGATAAAAATATTATTCCTATTTTTCTTAAACAACATACCAAATACTTGATTTTTCCTCATGATGACCTCGGCCCAGTGCTTCTGAGCTGGATATTATGGCTCAAAAGAAAACATAAAATGAACACAAATTCAGTTGAAAGTCAGGCCAGTTATACCAGTAGGTTTCTACAGTTTGACAGGGAGTGTACCTATTAATAGTTTGCTTTTTAATAATCACAGAATCATAGAATGTCAGGGGTTGGAAAGGACCTTGAAAGATTATCTAGTCCAACCTCACTGCCAGAGCAGGATCACCTACAGTAGGTCACACAGGAACGCGTCCAGGTGGGTTTTGAATGTCTCCAGAGGAGGAGACTCCACAGCCTCCCTGGGCAGCCTGTGCCAGTGCTCTGAAACCCTCACAGGGAAAAGGATTTTTCTAATGCTTTTGTGGAACATCCTATGGTCCACCTTGCACCCGTTGTGCCTTGTCCTATCATTAGACATCACTATAATAAAGTTACAGGAAATAACAAGGGAAAAAAGGACATATATATATATATGGTGAGGAACTGTCTCCTAGAAAAGTTGTTCTGAGATAGGAGCTGGGACATGACCCATAGCAAATCAAGTGGAAACTTCAGATGTGGTAGCGTTGCTGAACTTGAAGCTACCATCACAGGAGCTTCAGCTAGAATAAAGAGATGTTGTTCTAGTCATGTGCAGAACAGAGAAGACCACTATTGCAATGTTTTTTCTAGATCTGGTTACTCTTTTCAGACAGAAGTATCAAGCAATTCCTAAGAACTTTGAAAAGAAATGAGAAATTTGAAGTTTGGTTTCAGGTGTGATAACTGAGCCTAATTTACAAATGGAAATATTGCAAAACTGTTGAAGGTACCTTTTGAATATGCCAACAGAAGAAAAGAAATCTTTGATCTAGGAGAACAAGATACGCCTGAGATCCCATCTCGAGAAACTGATATCAATTCAGATACAGAATGGAGTGTAACATTTGAACAAGGATCTTAATAAACTACTAAGAACTATTACCAAGGGCGGTGGAAGATTTTTTTTTTATCACTTGAGAGTTTAAATGAAGAAATATGGCTTTGGCATCAAGTATTTCTTCAATATGCTTACTGTAGGAATTGCTGGATAAAGTCCTTTAATCTGTGATACTCAGAAAGCAAGGCAGGATGACCTTAATTGTATATTGCTTTTAAAATGCTGACTGTTTTTTTGAGAAGTAGTTGCTGTTGAAATCCTCATTCTGTTGTTGTACAAGAGGTCTAACAGAATTTCTCAACTGAATGTCTGAACATCATGACTGACCAGCCAATAACATCTTTCTTCGGAGACTGTAATTTAAGCTCTCTGTTCTTCCCATCAAAAGCAACGAACCCCAATAGCCCACAGCAAGTCCTAAAATAATGGAGCTAGCTGTGGAAATAGAGTGGGGAAAGACTATACAAACCCACTTCTTTTAAAGAATGTGAAGATTCAAATAACGATAGCCGAGGTGTTTCCTCAGAAGCACATTGCTGGAAAAATGTTACAGTAATGATTTGTGGGCATCCCCGTTAAAGGGGAGGGTACTGATGTGCAGTCAGTATCATAATCTGCCACGTTTTTCTGAGTATGAAGCATTTTACACCATCTTAAAGTGAGCATTATGGACATAGTAAATGACAATTCTTTTATGGGATGTGAAGAAGGGAATCATTTGCTTTCATCTTCCTGCTGGGAGTCTCTTAATGCATTCGTGTTTTTTTTTAAAAAAAAATAGTCACTTGCCTTTTGCCATGTCCTGACTTTATTCCTGCCAGTTTTGACCATTCCCTTTGTCACCGCAGTGAAGATGTGATACACAGTGAGGATTACATGAAGCAGAGGGAGAGGACACCTACAGCGATATTTTATTGCAGTTGGTTGCACCTCAAAAGCAGATGTCTTTTACCAATAAGATTCACCTAATTTCACTTTAAATAGGGCTCAAAAATCAAACAGTAAGTTTGATTTGTATCAGAACAAGAGATTCAGTTCTTGGCTATGAAATTAGAAACATCATTTCAAAAGAAAAACCCAGAAATAAGAAGGCATAAGTTGCAGAAACACGTTTGCTGATGTCTTGTCCCAGCTGACACTTGGTGCAGACTCAGACTTGCAGGTTTTTCTCTTTTTCACTGGCTCATGAGGGCTCTAAGATGGCACTAAATGTAAATGAAAATTCAGAGCAGTTCTGAGGAACTCTCATTTCTTCCTCTGCAACAACTCAGATTTATTATACAATGACTTCTGTTAACTTAATTCTTTGTGAGGACAAACTCATTCTTTTTGTCTGGATCCGAAGTGCGTTTGGAAATGAATGAGGCTTGATTGTGTTGCTTTCTTCCTCAGGATGACTTTTCTGTTTCTGAATTCAATTGCATTACAGTCTGGTCTGATTTTTTCCCACCCCAATGTGATTTGCCCTGTGAAACCTTGTATGGATTCATAACAACTTATGGTAACATAAATATTTATCTGTAGACTGTGATAGTCTTACAAGCCTTGACAGGTCTCTGGCTTTGCAAGAAGAACCCTTATTCCAACTTACTGATGCAGAAGTCCAAGAGAGTCTTTAGGGTGGCTTCACTGTTTTAAAGTTTTCTCCTGCCTGCCTGCAACTTTTGGTCGATTTTAGGGGCCAGGCCTGATGACTCACTCTACGAACTTCTGCAGCAACCTTGTTTTTGTGTTTTCTGTGGATTCTTTGTTATGTCTGAATGTTTTACAGAACTAAACTCAACAAAATCCTGTTTAGTAAGGACAAGGACTGGGAGTTCTTCCTCTTCTTATTCCCATTTCTCATTTTTTAAAATGTTGTTTACCATTCCCCTTTGTTTTTTAGCAGCTTCACATTCTTTCAGACGACCTTTCTTCTAGTTGTCTTCAGATGTGGCTAAAACCAGCTCTGCTGAGAAAATTAAATCACATCCATTTTTCTCTCTTTCCCAGTCTGTGTTTAGTTATCTTTCCTCTGTGCAATGACATGATTGGAGGCTGCCACGGTGCAGCTTCTTCCAAGCTGGCTGTAACATTTCTCTCCTCACTGTTTTCTCACAAATTATTTCTTCAGCCTCTTTCAGGACACCCTTGAAGTACCATCCTTCTTCAGTAATGTCTTTTTTCACAGTTTGTTTCTACTTTCTGATGCTTTTTGACACTGCTCATTATTTCTAAGGCTTCCTTTTCTTTAGATTTTCTTGAGTTTCTCCTCCTGTTAGGACATACTGCACCATCACTTAGTAAATAGGTTTCTTGACGGGATCTAGCAGGTAGCTAAGTGGCTCAGTACCATCCAAAATATTTGTAACTTAGGTCACTACATCTTTTAACAATTCCAAATCAGCTTTTTTCCATCACCTACAGCTCTTTGATGTTACTTAAATGTGAATGCACATCTTTTCTAGTTTAGCCAACATTAAAAAAATAACAAAAAACTTCTATTTTTCAATTCCAATTGCTCATTTTGTTTCATAAATTTGAGTTACAGTGTGACATTATTCTTCCATATTTTCTAGTAAAATTTTTCTCTAGATATTCAGTACAACCTTTGTATGTTACCATATTTTTTATTGGTTTTATTTGTTAGCCTGTTAATTGGACATATTCTGACTAAATCTGACAATTGTCATAGTTAATTATACAAATCTGTTGCACTTGTATAATTCTCAGGCTTTTTCTATGTAAACCTTTGTTCCTTACACATATTTGAATTACAGAGTCCAGAAGCAGTGTCAGGCTCTGTTGAACCAGTGCTACACAGGGTTCATCCCTTTCCAAAAAGTTATAGTACAACTGGGAGACAAACAGAGAAGCCAACAAAAGTGATTCAAGTTTGAGAAATAACTATTAGCAGAATTGGGCATATTGAGCAGGAAAAAGTCATACATTTCAGGAAGAGGGTGCACACAGATCTTCAAAATCCTGAATGCTTTGATAAAAATTAGTACAGAAAATTGTAAATCTGAAACAATGAAGAGGAGATGTCGGATGAAACTGGTAGGTAACTGGTCTTAAGCAGGCAAAGAAAATATTTGTTCATCCACAGTACAGCTCTAGAATTTTAACAATGGAGGTAGTGGAAATGGAAAGTCTGCATGTGATATAATGATGAACCATCAATGGAAGGAAAAAGCCCTCAGGGATTACAAAAAAGGAACCCCATGGACCACAAACAGTGAGGTGCTCGAATATTATTCTGCAGAGGCATCCCTAAGACTCTTGCTGTTTTCTTCTGTTTTTTAATTAGGCATCTGACCCTGGCTGCCCTTGGAGACAGGGCAATGTATGAGGCCATTTGCCTGACCTGGAATGGATATTGCATGCTAAAGCATTTTTTCAGGCTTTTACAACCCGAACTTGGATGCTTGGAATTCAATAAATAATAATACAAATTACATGTTGACTTTCTGCTTAACATCGCACAGAGACTGAGCCCTCCAGGACAGTCAACTTTGAAAACTGGACCTGCTTTGAAGTACTAGAGAGACATATCTGTTATGTTTAGTCTACAGAAACACGTATCTGTGGGCTGGAGAGCACATAGTCCCTAAAGCAATTCCCTTGTGAACTGAATCTGCCTGTATGTTGCATAGCCTAGAGAGCTTTTTGGAAAAAAAGTGGAGGCAGAGAAAAGATACTGGGAGTCCAAACTTTCTTTCTTCCCCAAACTGTTGTTTAACTAGCTAATACTTGACATGTGCCTGGAAGGATGGCCAGAACCGCAAATTCTTTCTCAATCTGTGTGGGAAAAAATTATCTTCTTTCACCCTGTTTTGTTTATTCAGCACTGACAAGGCACAAAGATGAGGAGGGCTATTAGTCTTGTAAAGCTTGTAATGTAACAAGTGGAAAGCCAACATAACTGGAGACCAGAAGAGGGAGAAATGGAAGGATGTAGGAACTGAAGAACCTCACCCACTCAGAATCAGTAAGCATTTTAAGGACAGACCACCATAGGTTCTTATCTGTAAAATGAGAATATTCCATAAAGCGGCCTGCAAATTTGTGGAAGTTAGAGATGCTTATTTTCCGCAGTAATGCACACAGTACAAAAGCTCTCGAGGAAAAAGAATATTCGATGTGTAAGGCAATGCGGAGAAGTGTGAGGTCACGCACTGGATGAAGAGGATTAAAAAAAAAAGACATAAAGAAATAAAAAGAAAATTCTGAACACCAGGATGGTTCATTTGCTGAACACTCTGCATCCAAGGACCTATTTTTTTAAAAAATAACCCCAAAAAACCAACAAGATTTGTTGAGAGTAGATACAGTCTTCTGCAAACAAAAGAGACAGCCTGATTAACACATCTTGTCCTACAGCATGTCTGGGTTAAGTTGAAAGGATGGCCTGTTTGGTTGTTTTTCTGAGGGGAGGGGATTTTTTCTTATTTTTCCTCTCCTTTCCTCTTAAGAGAGTTACTCTTAACTAGTCAGTTGGCTGCCATATTTTTCTGAACATCTATCCTCTGTCTTCTACAAGTTTATGAGGTTTCTGAAGCTCTTCTGGACGTTGTCACACAAATGTCTGTTCCCTGGAGCTGTCCTCAAACCTCTCATTTTCCTTCTGCTGTGTCAGTTTGCTCAGTCTCTGTGGTTGTGGTTCTGAATGCCAAAGGTACATGCCTGGCCCTAATTATCACAGTTCCTGACCCTCCTTCCGTGCACAGTAGGGTAATTTCTCAGTTTTATCCAAGCTCAGTCATTACTTCATGCTCTTTCAGATGCATTGCTTTAACACTGGTAATTCTCAAGCATCTTAAAGGTTGTGCTTCTACACAGGCCTAGGCAAGTCTAGTTCCCAGCAGGAACTATTACATGCTCTCATCCAAGTTATGCTCTCATCTGAAAATTTTAATGACACTTGGGCTACATCTGGTAGCTCTTCTCAAAACACTTATCAAACTGGCAACTTTGCTAAATGCTTTTGGATATTTTTTATTTCAAATACAGGGTAGGTTGATATCTGCTTTGATTCAGTACCCTGATATCAAGAGCATACAGGCAAGATGCTAAAAGATTAATGATGAAAGTACTCCCTAGCCTCAGGGAATTAAGCTCAGCCACCTGCCTGTCAGGCAGGCTGGGCTGGAGACAGTGGCTTCCCGTGGGTGATGGTGTTACACGCTGCTCTTCTACACAAAGACGGATTGTAGGATTCTGTAGGTCAGAGAACAGCTTTCTGCACGGAGGAGGACCTTAGTGAGACAGTCTGGTTGACTTTCCTGGTCCACTTACTTCATCAGCAACCTCATTTCCAGTCTCTGCTCCAAAGTGGCTAATAGATCTGACTCTAACAACAGAGTTAGAGGGTTAAAAAAAACCCAGACAACATGTCTTGTAGTCAAAACAGCTGCTTGGTTTTGAGATGCCTTTGGCTGCTACATTGGTGAGACAAACAACCAGGGTATTAATCTTACAGAAAAAAAACTCCAGCATCTGTTTATCTAGATTTCTATGGCCATTCACATTCACATTAGGATTAGTAAAAACAGTAATCCTTCCCTGCATTACATGAGAAAGGGGATCTATCACTGATCTCCTTTTGCTGATATGAAGGTGCTGCAGCTTATCACTGACATCAGTGCTGAAATTTTTGATGTTGATTTCAAAACTGTCCTTCATATGGAGAACTCCTCTTTGTTTTTAACAATCACTGTGGTGAATTGCTCCTTTTCATTGACACATAAAATACTCAGGCTATAAAGTACCTTGGTGGTTATTACCTCTCATTTGCCATCACAACATCAATCACCAACCTTAGTCAGCCAGTCTTGTCTTTTCTTACTAAACTCATCAGCAAACATAAACTGTGCTTCTCTCCATTTTGCCTTGCTAAACGGAGCTTGCCAAAAATTCCTGAAAGCCACTTCAGTGACGTCCTTCAAAGCCTTCAGTGTCAGGCTTACAAAAAAAAACTTGACCATGCTGGTGGGCTTGAACCACCTATTATAGTTATTAATGGCCTTGATATTAATTGCCTTGAGATCAGTCCATCTTCTTGTGTGTTTCTTATCTTTGGAAAAGATGGAAAGTCACAGTCAAGGATGATGTTAGCCAGCAGTGGTGATGATCTTAACATGAGGGGTTGCTTAGATATATAAAAATCTTTTCTGGCATTCTCCTGTGTATTCACTCATTGAGAATGTTTTTTTTTTAAGTGTGTTTTTTAAACATAAACACATGAATCTTAGTGTAAACCAGTGATGCCTTTTTACAACGATATTGCCAGACTTTTTCCGTATTATGTTAGCTTTATTTTCTCTGGAATGAAACCAATGAAAAGCAAACTTTCCAACCCCCAGGCTAGGTTACCCTGAGGAACTGACATTTCTAGGAAGTTTGTTCCCCTGTTCAGATTTACTTCATTTTAGTTTATTGGAATAACAGGAAGACAATTTTAATGTAACAAACAATGAAAAACAACTCTAAAAGTTATATTACAAAATGGTTTTTGTTTCCTTTTTTTTTTAAAATATGGCATGATAAAGGCCCTAGTTAGACATCAGTTTATGACTCCCTTATGTTTCTTTCATTTATATGATTTGATAATCAAAGGATGAGGAATGTCCAGCTAAACTAGAATTGCATCGATCACACTTCAGTTCACATCTGACACTCCTTTGAAATATCACTACCCAGGCTAGTGTAAAATAATGCAACTGATGGAAGGGCAACAGTTGTGATTAGCAATATATATAGTGCCAATACTTTGTCAATTATTCTTACTTTAAGAAAGTGAATATTTTGTCTGTTGTGTGAACTAATTCAGAGCAGTGTTGCAACTTGCCAAGTAATTAAAAAAAAAAGAAATCTGCAACGCCACACATGTAAGTCATTCTTGCTGCCTTTGTTCCTGCAGAAGGAAGGTTGCATGAACAAGCACTGTTCCTCAGAATACATGGCTATTTATTTTCTTTGAACAATAGGTTTTCTAAATACCAATTCTTCATTTCTATAGCAAAGACAAAGAATAAAGCTCAGCATGAAACCTAAATTCAAATGTTATCCTGGCATTCAATAGAAAATTGTGACTTCTATCACTTAGAAGTTATATGGAACAACAGATAAGTGATCAAAGTGAGAATAACAGTTTCTCTGTGGTAGGTACAGATTCTTTATTTGACGAGAATGATTTTATTCCAAAGCATTGGGAGTTCTGTAGTTAAAAAGATGAACTGTATATATTTTTATAGCCACAGCAATCATTAAAAATGAAATGGATGTAAAAAGTGTTCCTATTAGGTACTTTAAATTGAAAATAACAATCCTTACAAAATTGTTAGACATAAACCAAATGGATACAAATATAAAATGCTATCAGGATCTTTAAGATGCATTTTACAATTTATCGTTATAATGATTTGTTTGATTGTGGCTATAGCAGCAAGATGTTACTTTCAGTAAATGTAAGTTTGTCTTTACACATACATACACATACTGCAGAATTTTGTTAAAGAGCACTAAAGTTTCGGATTATGGCTGTACAAACAGTACCCAGATGAAGTATCAGCAGTGCTCAGTGAGTGATGCCTGTTTTTGCATCCTGGGGGATGAGGTGACCATCCAGTTTCTCAGCCCTCCCACTCAGGCATGACTGCTGCCCTTGTAGTATATTGTATATCATAGAATCATAGAACCACAGAATCATAGAATCATAGAATATGTTGGGCTGGAAGAGACCTTTAAAGATCATCTAGTCCAACCCACCTGCACTGAGCAGGGACATCTTTAGCTGGATCAAGTTGCTCAGAGCCCCATCCAGCCTGACCTTGAATGTCTCCAGGAATGAGGCTTCCACCACCTCTCTGGGCAACCTGTGCCAGGGCTTCACTGCCCTCATAGTAAAGAACTTTTTTCTAACATCTAGTCTAAATCTACCCTGCTTTAGTTTAAACCATCGTCCCTCATCTCATCACTACACACTCTTGTGAACAGTCCCTCCCCAGCTTTTCTGTAGCCCCTTTAGGTACCAGAAGGCTGCTCTAAGATCTCCCTGGAGCCTTCTCTTCTCCAGGCTGAACAGCCCCAACTCTCTCAGCCTGCCCTCCCAGGAGCGGTGCTTCAGCCCAAAGCTGGAACATAGTTATGTTGGTACAGCATCTACAGTATTACTTTATTGCCCATCTCAGATTTTTTTTAGAGGCAGTTAAAAGGAAGGAAAGGAAAAATCTGTTTTGCTTTTCTGCAAGATGTTTTCTCATCGGAATTTTGCATCACAATGAAAACTAGCTTCCAAATTTGTTCCAAAGTGGAAATTATAAAAATTCTTGTTTTGGAAAAACATATTTTTAATTTTTATAGTTACATTTAGCAATGCCTTGTTAACTTTTATCACATTTTCTTGAAACATATCACAGCATGTCAGAAAAACCACCGTGAAATTTTGTATCTCAAATTGCAACAGTCATTGAATACTAATAAAAATATCTGATTTTCAGGATCCATCTGCTTCTGCTGTTATAGTGTGGCATGTCACACAAAGGATGAATGCAAGCACCTGGTGAACTAATTTAAGGAGCAGCTGTTTTCAACACATTGTGCTAGCTAGTTAATGTGCTACTCAGCAGCAATGCGAGGAGCTGGTAGCGCAACTGCCAATTTATACTGCCTATTCGTGCTCTTCCACTTGTGGTAGAGTCAATATATGACTTGTGCTCTTCTTCCCTTTTGCTCTCTGAATTTTGAATTATTCAGTGCACTGGATTAGAGTTTCAGTGGCATATCCACGCTCCAGCCTACCCTGGAAACAGGTAGTAGTAAAACACTGGTCTAAATTTCCTAGCACTGAGGACAAAATGCATAGGTTCGATATCAGATGCCACTCAATGAGAAGCTCTAGATCTAGTAGTCATCGTCAGGGATGTGGGATTCATTCGGTTGTTTTCTTACTTGCTCTGCTGCCACCATGGAGTATGTTTTGGTTTCTTGAGCAAATGAATCATCTGTTTCAAAAAAAGCCCTCCACAAAGGACCTACTTCTAAAGAAGAGACAAAATCTTCACGGAGATAAATTGATCAAGTTGCTGTACATCCAGAAATTTTAGATGTCTCCTAAAGTCCTCAGTTTCCCTCAAGAATCACAGAATCACAGAATTGTTGAGGCTGGAAAAGACCTCTGAGATCATCAAGTCCAGCGAGGACAGTCTAGGAGACAAATAGCTCTGCTTGCGGAGAAACCCAAGGGGAATGTATCCATGATTTCCTTTATCACAAGGAAAGAAGCATTGAGAACAAAAGTAAGCAGCAACTAGTTAATAAAAACAATTTTCTGCTGAACTATCTTCTTCCAATAAAAGCATTAATTCTTGTCAAATAAAATCTTATAGATTTACATACCTAAAAATGCCAGTACCTTAGTGTTCCAGCACTCTCCTTGTAGATGCTGTGGAATGCTACCCGATGAAAGACTCTGGCATTGAACTGAAAAACTTATTTCCTTTGGGAAGCAATTTAATTACAGAAAAATGTTTTTCATTTTCACAGAGAATTGACTACATCTTGTCTGTTTATTTATTTTTGTCTCTGATGTCAGTTTGTTACCTTTACTGGCAGGAAAATTAAAATGCATTTCATTCCTGGCAAGTGTATTTCACCTTCTCCTTCAATCTTTTAACCAAATAGGAAAATTTTCTTTGTATTAAATTATTGAAAAATGATGCTATTTACTGGCCATGGGATTTTAAACATCTTTATAAATCTTTCCACTCTAAATTCTTTAAAATTAATTAATATTAACTGTTTAGTTGATACTACAATTCACATTTTCGGCTTCCAAAATAGATGATGATACCTTAAATTCCACTGAGGTTATAAGGCAATAAAAAGAACAACCAAAAAAATCTGCTCAAGACTACTTGGTATAACATTAATAATTTAAATGATTCAATTGTGTATATGACAGAAAAAACTTTCATTTTTTTTTTTTAAATTTAATAGTGAAACTGTTTTCAGGCACAAAATACCAAGTAAAGAGGAATTACTGCTGTAATTCCAAACCCCCAGCATAATTAAAAATAGATGTTATTCATCTATCCTAGTTTATAAAGTGTTTATAATACTTCAAACAAAAAAAGATGAATAATGATAGAAGAATTCTTACTTGGGGGAACAAGAACATTTTTTTCAAGTTAGTTATATCTTACATATTTTCCCTAAGATGAAAACTAGAATTACTGAAACATTAATTTTAACTGTACATGAATTGAAGAAACCATGTCATTATTATCTACACTATTCCTTTTTTTTTCTTTTTTATCAGTGGAACTAAACTTGCAGAAAGAAAATGTTTGAAGAAAATATCCATGAAGAAACCTAGCACTTAATGATACAGTAAGTATTTGCAAAAAGTGTTTGTTCATACAGGTTGTACATTTCTATTTTCCTAGCAAGGCATCTAGTAACAAAACATATTATTTTGATACGTACTCCATGCTTATTTTCATCAGCTACAAATCTTGATACTCTTCTTCAAGGCATCTCAGTGTTTCTTTTTCTTTTTTTTTCGTTGTTGTTTTCATCTCGCATGTACAAATGCACGCTTTGCTCTTCTTTAACAACACGTACCAAACTCTGCCTTGTAAGAGATTCACCTTTGGCACACTTGCCTTTTGGAGCAGTAACGTGCCTCTTTTCTGGGAATATTTCTTTTTAATAACCCTTGTCATTGACAGACCTCAGTGACTTCTTTTTAGTCTTCTCTTAAATGAGAGAAATGAGGGAAGTAAGTCTGGTTACAGCCCTTAGTTTCAGTGAGGCTTACCATAACCCACAGTGGCATTGTTCTCAGGGGCAAGTCTCTAGCAAACAAATTTTGGACCTGCAAGGTGACTGCAGCAAATTTTGCAGAGGCACCACATAAATAAGGAAAAAACAGAATAGTGCTGTCATAAAACACAGTTGGGGGAAACTAAATGGTTGTGGAAATAGTTCATTTACTGCGTAGCTGAGAGGTGTGACTGCTGTGCAAAAAATTTATTTCTCATTTGTGGAATTGGTCTCACGGAAACTCAAGACCCACCTTTCATGATGCTGTTGGTTGGTTCGGTTTAAGAGGCCTCACCAGAAATTGGTTTTCATTAATTTGAAAGCATTTGTGTAACACTTGTGGCTCCAGAGGAATATAGAACATTAATATTAGTTCTTATTATACAGTGAGGAGACCTTCAGCTTCTCTCAGAAGACTGCCTAGTAAGACAGTGCACAATAGCTTCAGAGAGTAACTAAGACTTCTCCTAACTTTCTACCTAGATTCTATGAAAAAGAATGGCATCATCTGAAAAAAAAAGTCAGAGCATCAGTTATAGGCATATCTATCAACGAAGGCACATCATAAACCTCTTGATATTCAATAACACTTAAATGTGTTACTGAACTTTAAACGCGTTTAAAATTAAGGAGCTCAAGCCAGCAGCATTTTGTGTCAAGGTCTGTCATAGCAGCCTCTAATAAAACCGATTCTGCTTATACAGAATACTGAGGGGAGACCAAGGAGAAATACCAGCCATATTTTGTTCCCTAACTGACATAAATCCCTGCACTTTGGTAACGTTGCTTCTCATTTACTTCTGTGCAAGACTTTGATTCAATAAAGCACTTACATATGTGCTGAAAGCCCTCACTGAGCAAAGAAATCCCTTTACTTAATGGTAAGCAAAGTTAGACTGGACTTTTTTTTTTTTTTCAAGTTAAACGTGTGCCTAAGACCTCTGCTGGATGAGAGCCTAACTGAATAAAATAGGGGATTCAAATCTATCCCCTATAATCCTCTCCATGTTCACAGTCTTTCTTCGCTAAACTGTCTTGCTTGATAGTGTTTATCTTGTCTTTGCACTAAATGCAACATGATCTGCAGAAAGTTCCACATGTCGTGGGGCTTCATCAAACTGAACAGGGGGTGGGGATCCTCTAACACTCTAAGGTTGCCTATGTAGGTCGTACTAAACAAGGCATATGAGTTAAATGTGCAGTGCAGCTAATTGCCAAGTCAGAATATTATTACTTCTACAAGAATAGTTGAATTCTGGAGTAAGGCCCCATAATTGTGACAGTAATGGGCTCATTCTCAAGAAAGTTCAAGAGGATTTTGATTAAAAGAAAGAAACACTGTGTTCAATATTAAACTGAAAATAAAACATCAGGAAAATATTTAGCAATTATGGCCCAAAAAGCTGCTATTAAAAATGGAAGGAGCAGTGAAGTGAGGACTGTTGGGAGTCCTGGACGGCAGTCCTCGGTCATTGTAATGATTTCTGGAAGGTGTGTTTGGACTGGAAGACATTTTCTGAAACTGGATCATTTAACAGTCTTTCACTTACTCTGAAAGATCTTACATAGTCCTTTTTCATAAAACAATAGAGCTCTAACATTTAGCAACTTTTTTTTGCCCACTGCTCTTACCATTCTAGCCCTTTGCTGCACCTCGTCTAGTTTTCAGGTTAAATCTAATCATGAACAGGGTACAAATATTTATTCACACACTGGTGTTCTCCTTTATTTAAAGAGTGTTAGAGTGCTTTCCCTCATTAGCGTTTATGCTTTTACTGCCAACTGTAGTTCTTTGTCTGAATCCCACACCACCATTTCTCTCCCAGATAATCAGGTCTTGCTCTTTCTTCATATTCGCATTACCCCTCAAGTGCAGCTCTATGGGACAGTCAACTTCCTTGCCTTAAGCTTGTATTACTGGCCTGGCAGGTTCCGGTCATTGCTTACGTGTTTTTTGCATTTTTTTACTCTTTTTTTTTTCTTTTTTTTTTTTCCCTTCTTCTGGTGCTTTGGAAATTTGGAGATTTTCCTATCTCTGGAAACAGCACTGCACTTCAGATTCCTTATCTGTACAGGCAGCAAGCTAAATCTTGCCTAAAGGCATCTTTCACAAGGCAAATTTGTAAAGGCAGAGTAATTAGGGGAGAAATATCCGAATAGCTCTTTTTCACATTGTCATGGGAACTTCTTTCTCAAACAGAGAGACAGCAGTGGACTTCCATACAAGTAGTCTACAGGAGTGATATGAGCAAGTTTTACAAAGACAAATGTAACCTCAGGTTAAATAAAAGTTGACCAAGGCACTTTTATGAGGATTCTGAGGTGTGGCAACATGAACAAAGATTCTCTCCCTCAGGTGCGAATTTCTACTATTTGGGATATCTGATCAAAGTTTGATCGTTTTTTTATCTGGCTGTATCAAAAGTGCTTTCCTGATTTTACTTTTTTTTCTTTTTTTGATCATGGATAAAAGTCAGCTTTAGTCCTCAGAGCTCTTTTGTTAGCTTCATGCCTTCCTTTCAGGTTAAGAGAGGTTTTTCTCCCCCTATACTCTGCTCTTGTGAGACCGCACTTTGAACACTGCGTCCAGTTCTGGTGTCCCCACCATAAGAGGGACATAGATTTGTTGGAGCATGTTCAGAGGAGGGCCACAAAGATGATCCAGGGGCTGGAGCACCTCTGCTACAAGGACAGGCTGCAGGAGCTGGGATTGTTCACTCTTGAAAAGAGAAGACTTCCGGGGGACCTAATAGCTGCCTTCCAATACCTGAAGGGAACCTACAGGAAGGCTGAGGAGGGACCTTTTACAAGAGTGTCCACTGATAGGACAAGGGGAAATGGGTTTAAGTTGAAGGAGAATAGATTTAGACTGGATCTTAGGAAGAAATTCTTCAGTACGAGGGTGGCAAGACTTTGGAATAAATTGCCCAGAGATGTTGTGGCTGCCCCCTCCCTGGAGGTGTTCAAGGCCCAGTTGGACAGAGCCTTGAGTAGCCTGATGTAGTTGAGAGGCATCCCTGCCCATGACAGGGAGGTTGGACTAAATGATCTCTAAGGTCCCTTCCAGCCTAGGGCATCCTATGATTCTAAGACTCCTTTGCCCTTGCCTTCCCAGTTTTTTCTTTCCCGTCCCAATAACTTTGTAGTAAGAGCGCAAACACCAGTTGGGCAGAGTTAATGTGGAAGAACGTGCCAATCTCTCAGATCTGCAGTCTTGATGCTTTTAATTTTGCACTCTTCCACGGAAAAAATTGTTCCAAGAATTGGAGAATTATGAATGTTTACCCAATGTTGATATTTATGATGCTTGCATAAGCATGTTGTTGGATGTTGTCCTGTAGACTTTAAGAGTTTCTGTAAACTGTGCTCTGTAAACTGTAAGAGCTGTAGTTTGTACTGTAAGTGTTTACAATTTTTCAGTTAACCAGGACTGACGTGGTCTTGATGAGCCCCTGAGAAACTTGGGTAGTGCAGATTATTTGGCACTGACCTTTAGGTCCTGGGACAATATTAGCATGCTCTACACCACCTTGGGATGCAAGCTTCTGGAGACGTAAAAGAATGTTTTATTTCTTGCCTTAAATTATTGCTGTGCATTCTTAACCAGCTGTCCTCTTCTACCTGAGATGTGACTGCACTGATATGAAGTATTTCTTGCCCATTTTTTACTTATTTCATGGATTGTTCCAAGACTCAGTTTCTAATGATTCCACTAAAGCTCTGGCCTCTCTCTGAAGGATATCACTTCTTTATTAAATGCATATCACAAGGGATTGTTTTTCAGCGGTACTGTGTTAGTGTGATTGCTCGATAACTTTTTTTCCACACCAGCTCCATTCAATAGCTTTTATTCATGGTCTGGAAGCATTAATAATCTTCAGTGCAGTGCTGCAGCTAAATTGGCAAATGCAGTAGCTTGGAATATAAGCAGAGCAGTATCCTGTAATTAATTAAGATGCCTGTACTCTTACCTATAATATTAGTGAGCCTGGTTTTGGACTGTTGTATGAAAAGAAAGGTTTCCTCTTCAGACACTACTAAAATCCATCCAACTCTGGAAACCTTGTCCTGGAGGGAAGAATTAAGAACTAAATGCACTAGCTATTCAGTTAACCATGAAAAAGGTAAAAAGGTGACTTGGTAGTAAATTATGTGAAACTGAAAAGAAATTTCTGATGGCAGATTCATTTCTATGTGACAGAAAAATACACGATAATGCCAGTGTTCCCCAAATGATTTTAGTCCTGTTTGGCCTAAAGATACATTACCTCCATTTAAAAAAAAAAAAAAAGCAAAAGCAAAGAGTAACAAATAAAGGAACCATTTGGCTTGGCAGGTTGTGTTTATTTCCCTCTTCAAAGGTTTTAAAGTAAGGGTAGCAATATTTTTTTTAAAAACAAATTGCTCAAGCTCAAGCAGAGTAGATTAGTGAAATGCAGAAATAATTGTTTGAAAATCTATGGAATGCCAGTTTGGGAGAATATAATAGTTTCTTTAACCTCTAAAATCAATGCACTATATGTTTTAACCCCTGTACTATTCTCAGACCTAGCCTCGACTCGTCGCAGAATCAGGGACAGGCCCATTAATTCAGTGGAAGATGCATTGAACCTAAAATCTTTTAAAAGGTACAAGATGTCGCCTGTTAACGATCTGTAGATATGTGGTTCAGTTCTGTAATAAGTGTTCAAGAGCATCTTACAAACAGTTGGAAAAATAAATATAACTGACATTTCTCTCAAATTGTCACGGAATGCACTCCAGCTGTATTTCTTATACACATTTTCCCCATGTGCTATTTGCTTGCATTCTTTTGTGACAAACGATGTTGTCACATTGGAGTCGTCATGCTATCTCTCTTGATCAAACAAGGAATGTGTGGGAGGTTATTTGAGGACAGAATACTGTAGGATGTCCTGTCATGTTTTTGACCTTGTAGTATGGAGCTAAGCAGTGGCTGAATGTCTTGGTTTAGGGGGGAGTTTCAAGAGAAGCAAACCACTGATGTAAAGCCTACTGATGCTACCAGTGCACTCATGCCTTGCTGCCCGTTTTGCTGCTTCTACAAGAGTCGAGGATCAGATCTCCACTCCTCGTTTGGGCTTTGGCCCACAGTTTTATTTTTCTGGGAAGGTAAGGTGTGAGCCTGGGCTATGCCTAACGCTCCTAGACACTGCAGCAGCGGTAAATAATGCATTACCATGAATCACTGCAGCTTCATTGGAATTAATAAATTGGCTGTCACCCAAAGCCTGAGAAGCATTTCACCCTAGGGAGGCCTCTGAATCCGTCAGGGAGCATACAAGAAAGGAAGCTGATCTCATGGTATGCAGCAAATGTAAAGATACAGTTTCAGAAAAGGCAAAAAATGACACAACGTGTAATGCCGTAAAAGCCATATGCCATTGCACAGGATATTACTCACACAGCACAGATCTTAAGAGTGACATACATTTTGATTGCTATTTTACCCTTGTGTTGCAACTACACTCTAGAGTTATAGGAAAAATGATAAAGGCAAACAGCACGTAGCTGAAGTTTAATGAGAAAGTTTCTAAGAAAGACAAGAAGTTCATCTGTGGGGAAACCTAGTTTCTCCTGCGACTGCAGTTCTCTCCTGAACATTTTTAATTTTGAAATTTCCTCTGCATTTTTTCTTCCAATGGAAACAAAAAGTGAACTAGCATCTCAAATCTCTTTTTCCTAGATGATCCTCTCTCCTCCTTAGATGCATGCTGTTACCACTTGGCCAGCATCCCTTTCTGATTTTCACTGACCTCTCTCTCTTGCATTCCTGGCTGCACAGTGGCTCGTTTGGAGATTATTTCCTTCCTTGACCCCAGGGAAGGACAGCGGTTAGAAAACTTTCCTGGGATGTGAATGCAATGGCCTCAGTTCTTTGAGAAAGATCCAGCTCTCCCACTGTTGGGCAAGTGCTCTAATCACTCAGCTATTATGCAGAAACTGCAATTTTTCCCATTCTCTGTAATGAAATTGGCGCCAACGTTTCCTTCTCCTCCCATGAGCTCAGTGTAAAGGGTAAATACTCTGAGAAGGCATACTGGATTGACCCCGTTAGGGATGCAGGCAGAATTTAAGGGCCTGTCTGCCTAAATCTAGATTGCAACAGAGCAGATGTGATGTCTCAATGGCTCCCCAGACTGGAAGAACCCAGAGCTGTGCTCACAACATGTGCAGTCACTCCATGAACTTGCAGGATGAGGATGATATGCTGAGGGATGGAGACACCTGGGAGTTTGGGTGATTTGACTCTGGATCACTCTCAGGTACATAAGCATAATTTTGGCACCAGAAATCTTCTAAGTCACGTCCATAACATTAACTACAACACCCAGCAAAGTGTTGTAAAGTACCCAAATAAGCTCTGGCACAGTAGATTTGATGGGAATTAGGCTTGGGAGGTGAGTGTGCAGTCAGGGTGATTTGCTGATGCAGTAGAAGCAACCTTACCAGAGAAAGCCTGCGCTCAGTCTCTAAGAGGGACTGCCTGCTGTGACTGTGCTGTGTCCAGCGGGTAGGACAAAGCACAAAGACTGTCATAACCGGGGAATGGATGTTCACGAAGCAGAGGAGTGACGAGCTGGTGCTCAAATGATGTTTGAGGGTCATGTTAGAACTTTTCTAATTACGTTCTAACTAGCACCCATAGCCATATCTTGCTCTTACCAATGCTCACGTACATCTGGGATGGTTTAAAACAAAGAAAGACGACAGAAAACTTCCAAGAATCCCTGGGAAGGCATGATTTAGCCACTTCTAAACTCAGCTTTTCTACAGAGAAAGAACGCAGTTGTGTTAGTGTAGCAGTGGTCTCCTCCAGACTCTTCTTGGGATACTAGTTCGAAACCCTTGGTTGTTTCCAGGGAGAAGGAAAAGCGACGTTTTCTGCAAAAACACATTCCTTGCTCTGTACCTAGATATGATGCAGAATCCAATGCTGACTGCAGCGTGAGTCATGTATTCCACATGCATTACGGCGCTTGGTAAGTGGGCAGTGAAGTCCTATCACTGCCTCATGAGTCACCAGCTTCATGTGAGTGGGCAGGCAAATCCTGCATAAGCTGATTTTTCAGACACATTTCTAAGGGTATTTTGAAGTATAACATATGGCACAGGCAAATTATTTTGGTTTTGTTTGTTCTTGCTGTGGCTTCAGCTTTGGCCGAGGCCCATGTTATTAGGCCTGATCCTACAAACTTTATTTTCTGTCATTCCAGCTTTGACACGCTTGTCAAGAGAATTTGCATCATCTTGGTTCTCTGTAAGTAGCTTCCATTTCTCTTTACATTCCAACAGAAATGAGGAAGTGAACGGAAGTAGAAAACAAGATAAATAAACTGTACTGTTTCTTCTGCTGTTAGAGCTCCTTTGGCATCAAACTATAGTTCTGCTGAGTCTTAAATTCAAAGTATGTATTTTCTCTCTCACTAGTTCTGCTTTTAGTGTCATTCAATGACATTAAATAGCTGTAATCCTCTCTGCTGCTCTTCCAAAACTTTACCTGGCATCTCCTACAGCTGCAGAAATCCTGCCATGTTCTGAGACGGGGCTCCTACTGCAGCCAAAATATCCAACTGAGTTGCATGGGAGCCCTTTGCACTTAGGGCCACACATGGGTGAGACTCTCCATCTTTACGCGGAACAAGAGAATGACGGTACTTAGCTTCCTCCCAATTTTCTCTAGACCCTTGGCATGTAGCTCATGAGGAACACCACAAATGGCAACCTTATGAGTTGTAAAGGAAAGATGGCCATCTCAGGCTGGACTGGATGGGACTTCTTGGCATCTCTCCTTGGACTTGGCATCTCCTGGCTCTGCTGCCGGCTGTCCTCGCTGCTGCTATCTCAAGGAGCAGCCGTGTGCACCACAATGCCTGGTTTGGAGTGGAAGCTCCCCTGGTGACTCACGAGGGTGTTGTATTTAAAGCTGCTAGCAACAAGGATGTTTTTAAAAGCTTTCTCTTAGTATATTAAAAAAAATCAGTATCCGGTGCAACTCCTCCTCAGAAAAAAAAACTCAAACCAACCCACCAACCACGAAACCCAGATCAAACATGAAAAACCACTGTATGAATTCTGTAAAGACCACTACAAAAACCAGACTGGTTGCAAGCCGGTGCCAGGGGAGCTCGGGGCTCGCAGCCCCGCACCCCGATGCTTTGTGCCTCTCCCGGTGCCCCTCTCCC